>NW_006256895.1:9936086-10173706 GCF_000478725.1 Eutrema salsugineum
TATGACTGAGATTGACGTGGAGAGTTTGACATTCCTCCTTTGTTCGATGATACTAAGTATGAGAGTGTTGACATGCCTGACTTAGACTTGTCTGGGGACGACGACCGTCTGTATGTGGGGAAGATTTACGCTAGCAAGGAGGAGTGTAGAATCGGCCTGGCTTTGTATGCTATTAAGCACATTTTCACATTTTATCAGTCGACCACGAAGAAGAATTATTTTGTAGTCAGCTGCACGGATCGGAAATGTGATTGGCGAATTCTCGCGCATGAAGTTAAAGATTGTGGATACTATGAACTCGTGAAGATGAATTTAAAACATATTTGTGCGTTTGAAATGCGTAACAAATTCCGGAAGAAGGCAACTTCTAGAATTATAGCCGCCGTATACAAATCGAAATATGGGAATCCCGAAAATGGGCCGAAGGCATTGTCGCTACAGCAGCTGGTATTGGAAGATCTGCGGGTTAATGCGTCATATATGAAATGCCACCGAGCAAAGGAATTTGCGGTTTTGGGAACGAGAGGGGAAGACAGTGATTCATATATGCGGCTTAGTCAGTATTTATATCTGATTAAGCTAGCTAACCCAGGTACTGTAACTGCATTGGAAACAGAGAACGATGATGGTATTGTCCGATTCAAGTATTGTTTTCTGGCATTTGGGGCGTCGATACAGGGATTCAGGAAAGTGAGGCATGTGCTCGTATTGGATGGAACTCATTTGACAGGAAGGTACAAAGGCGTTTTGATGACTTGTTGTGGACAAGATGCGAATTTCCAAGTGTTCCCATTAGCATTTGCTGTTGTTGATAGTGAAAATGATGCTGCGTGGACATGGTTCCTAGGTAATGTAGCTCGTTTGATTGCGGACAGCAAATGCCTAAGTATTATATCTGATCGTTGCCCTTCAATCTATGTTGCAAAGAGGAAAGTATTTCCATTGGCTCATCATGGGTGTTGCATTGTTCATCTGGAGCGAAATGTTGTTTCTAGATTTAAGAGCAAAGGTTTGGCTAAAATGGTTGGTTCAGCGGCATTTTGTTATAAACTTGGAGCTTTCAAGGAGGTTATGAGTACTATCCGTATCAAGAGCCCCGCGTGCGCAAAGTACCTTGATAGTATAGGGTCTGCTCACTGGAGTAGAGCTTATTTTAGCGGGAACCGATATAACCTAATGACTAGCAATGCCTGTGAGCAACTGAACAACGCTCTGAAGAAAGGCAGATCTTCACCAATAGTTGAGTTGTTGCAGTTTATTCAAGCAATGATGAGTAGATGGTTTGAGGCTAGAATAAAGAAAGCAAGGAAGAGGAGAGGTATGGTGAGTATTGAGGTTGACAAAGAGATGTTGGTTAATTTTGCAAATTGCAAAGGGAGTAAGCTTAACAATATATCTAATGTTAGCTGTCAAATAGTTGATCCATACGGGGGAAAAATGTTTGTTTGTTTAGCTGATAGGAGTTGTACATGCAAGATGTTCGATAAGCTGAAGTTTCCTTGTGGTCATGCATTGATTGCTGCCGATCACTTGGGAATGCCTTGGGACAGTTTAGTGGCTGATTGGTATAAGACAAGTACTTGGATCGATACCTATGCAGGCGTTATTTATCCTGAAGGCGATGCTAAAGATGTGGATGTACCTGATGAAGTTGAGAATTTTATTTTGTTCCCTCCACGCACGAGGAGGCCATCAGGTCGTCCACCAACTGTGAGGATACCATCAACGGGAGAGGTGCCGGTACGTTTATTACGTTTGGTTTAATGTTTGACGTCGCCTGTTATATAGTTTACAATGTTTTATCTTTTTTGGTGTAGGTGGTGAGAAAGCAAAAAGCAGTACCGAACAAGTGTACGAGATGTTTCAAACCTGGGCATAATAGGACCCGATGCAATAACCCAATATGAGAGGTGTAGGGCTTTTTAGTTGTTTTTGGCGTGATTCAGAGGATTGCGAGTATTATTTTTTGGCGTAATTCCGATGGTATATGTGGTCAAGGGTCCTGGTAGCTAGAGCAGTGTTTTAGTGTGCTCTGTACTGTATAATTTTGGTATTGTACTCTGTATTGACGTACTCTGTATTGTTTTGTTAAGGTGTTGTGAATTTTGTTGAAATTATGTTTTGACATAACTTAATGTTGAAGTACTGTAATGTGATATAAGTTTTGGAATAAGTTTTGTATGTTTTGTATGTTTGGTATGCCGAACACAAAACATGCTTTGTATGGTTGTAGATCTGCTTTGGTGTTTACTGTGCAGTGTCTCTGATTTAGACTTAGGTGTCGAAATTATGAGGAAGTTCTCTATAAGTATGCTGAAGATGTCTTTTTTAGGTTTAGTGAACTTATGTGGGTTAGGGTTTTGGTACTCCTCTTTTATTATGCCGTTCAGTTATAGTTGGAGTTCATCTGGAAGTGCGGTTCCAGATCTAGATGCATTTGATGAGTTTTCGTCACGCAGAGAGCCTGGATTGGGAATCCCTTTTAGTTTTTATTGTGGGAACAATTTAATCATCGAATCGGCCGTTTCTGAGATGGAAAGGGGCCGGAGTTTTTTTTGTTGCAAAAAAAACAAGGTAAGTAAATGAGTCTTTTCTATTTTAGTTTTTTTTTAAATGGTATTTGTAATTTGATTCGGATTTATAAGGGTGGAGGGTGTGGTTTTTACAAATGGTGGGATACGGCCATGATGGAAGAACTGAAGAAAGTGAAAGAGACGGTGGAGGAAGATGGTGAGAGGCTTCGATTTGTTGCTTTTAGGGACTGTGGAATGCCCGTGGATGTCCCAGAAATGTGGCGGAGCGTAGAGAGTTCGGCTGAAGAAATTGAGCGTTTAAAGAAAGAGTTGGAGGCAACCGTTGTTTGTATGGGTAAAATGGAGCTTGAGCTTGGGCAAAAAATAATTTTCGGGAAGGTTCTGTTTGTAGTCGTATGTATTGCTGTGCTGATGATAGCGAAAGTGTTGGTTATGACGATGAACCATTGATGTCATTGTGGATGTATCGTTTTAGTCAGACCTGCTTTTTGGTGTCTTACTTTGTATTTGCTGTCTTACTTTGTAATCCTTTTAATTGCTGTATTATTGACATTTGAGTAAGTTTTTAATGATGCGTTCAAAGAATTGTTGGTCGAACAATTATATTGTTCGTGAATCGAGCATAATGTATAGTGCACTGAGAACTAATTGATAAACAGATGTGAAACACATACAGCATAGACAGTAAGGTAATTGATAAACAGAGCACACGTACAAAATGTTGAGATCGTGTGGCCACGTAACCCAGAACAAGGTGGTCCGTTTAAAACAGAAGGGATTAATACTTGAGAAGAAGAACGGCTAGAACAACGATACAGCAGGAGGCGGTAGAGTAAGCGTAAATCCTTAGTTGTTGTTTTGTAGCTTGGGTTTCGTTCTTCAAGGTCTGAATAGTTGCGAGGATAGTTTGTACCTGACTCTTTAAGTTAGCCTCCGCCGATCTGAGGATGGTAATTTCGTTTTGTAATTCAATGTTACTTTCGGTTAAGATATCGAGCTCCTCTGATTTAGCTTCGTCGACCCACTTGAAGACATGGCCATAATCTCCCTATATTAGAAAAGTTATGGGGCTCAACTTGACATGGCCATAATCTCCCTATATAGGAGTTGTTCTAAAATTCTTACCTTTTTCGCGGCAATACACCTGTAGAATTCCCTGCCTGGGTTTTGAACAGTTGTTGACTTGAGTATCGCTGTTTTCTGGCCACACGAACAGCACCTGGGAATCCCGCGGGAGTAGGTAGGTGTGGAAGCTGTGGATTGGAAACTCATATTTGATAGTAAACCCTAATTTGGTCGGTGATATCGTTGGTAAGTATGGAGAACAGGAGTATATATATGGCCGAGATGTTCCGTCGTATATTTCCTTCGCATTTCTTGTTCACAATTTAGTGGGAAAGGTGACCACGGAATGGGGTCTACCTCACAACAAAAATTTGGTCCACGAAAAGGTGTCCACTAATTAGTCGATATATAGTGGTATTGTAGTTGGACGAGTAGGTAGCGAATGAACATGGACATGTCGTTGTCCAAATTTGATTTCTGCATATGATAACATGGACTTGGGTAGGTACACATTGATGGTTGTATATTTGAAATTGAATTTGGCAGGTCAGATGGTCTAAAGCATGATACAGAAAGAAGACTGTCCACATCATGTTAGCCATTGTAGAGTAGTCCACCAAGAGTAGTCCAAGGAAGGCAGCGACAACCGTTTAAGTTGCGTGAAGCAGGTATTATGTCCACAAGTGGTTGGCCAAACGGAGGGTTAGAAGGTGATTAGTGTCCACTGCATGTTGAGTAAACACTGTCCATGAAATGGTGACCTCAAGGTTTTGTTATGAGCTAACAGGTATCCACGGATTTCGCTACAAAAGTAAAGGTACATATGACTATTTGTAGGGGTTTTAGGTTGTAAGGTGTTGAAGATAGTATTGCGGTACATCGTTTTTTGTTGTAAACTATATGGCACATAATATTATGAAAGTGTATGTGGAAGCCTTAATGACATCGTGGAATTACGACATCGTGGAATAGTTGACATGTCCACATAGTAGCGTCCCCGATAGCATGACATTGTGGTGTATTTGATATATCCAAAAACTAGCATCCACAGTTCCAAATTTGTAATATACTAGCCACAAGGGCAGTGTTGGAATGGAAGCCTTAATGACATCGTGCAATAGTTGATATGTCCACAAACTAGCGTCCACAATGCTGTCCAGAATTGGAAGTCCACGGTTTGCTTAGAAGGAGATTAGGATGCCTATTGTGGAGAAGTTGTTGGCGACTACCTGTTGAGTAAACCATAGTCCACCACATCTGGTCCAAAATTTGATGGTTACGATGTAAAATCGGCGGTGGTCCGGTTAAATTTATCCACGACGTCCACAATTCTGTCCACAATTGGAAGTCCACGGTTAGGATAGAAGGAGATTAGGGTGCCTATTGTGGAGAAGTTGTTGGCGACTACCTGTTGAGTAAACCATAGTCCACCACATCTGGTCCACAATTTATTGGTTACGATGTATAATCGGTGGTGGTCCATATAAATTTATCCACGGTGTGTTGTCCAAAAGGAAGGTACGTGTGAGTGAAAGTGTGTTCCGGTACATAGCTTTGGGGTACACTATATGGTACTTAATATAGATTTCAAGGACCATTGTAACCTGTTGGTTACATAGCTTTGGGGTACAACTTGAGTAAACCACAGTAAGCCAAAGTCCACCGCATCTTGTCCACAGCTGGCGTGTTCCGTTTAAATTTATCCACGGTGTGTTGTCCAAAAGGATTACACGGGTGAGTGTAAGTGTGTGCCATATCTCCACAAACTGTTTCATGTGCGTGTAGGAGGTTGTATGTCCAGGACTAGGTGTCCAAGGTTAGTAGGGTAGAAGGTGATTAGGGTGCCTATTGTGGTGAAGTTGATGACCACATCAGGATGAGGAAGCAGCAATCCACGAAATTTGGTACCACTGAAAAAGCGTTGGTGATCAGTTAAGATTTAGCAACAGCGTGTTGTCCAAAAGTAAAGGTACGTATGAGTGTAAGGGTTTGAAGATAGTATTCCGGAACATAGCTTTGGTTGTACACAATATGGTACATAATATAGAGTTCAAGGACACAATAACATATAAGTAGGATTGAACATTGTAAGTGTTAGTTATTGTTCCTGCTGAAAAGATAATAGATATGGTACATAAATGCAGCAGGAACACCCGTAACAGGGATATAGTGCAGAAAAAAAGTCCCAAGCAGTCGGTTCTAGGAAAAGGACTTAGTAGGCGGAGGTAGGTAGAATGACAAAAGAGAGTCTGATACTTAGTTTTGAGGGAAATGCAAAGGGGCAACTAGAGCTTGGTAAATATCCATGGCGTACTGTTTCCTAAAGTTGTCGACCATTGCATCAGTGAGGCCAGACATACACGTTTGCGGGTCTCCGTAAGCATGCAGTTCCATGAACTTGACAGCGACAGGTCCGCAATCACCCCCACGTAAGTTGACGTACAGATCTTTGGGTCGCGACCAATTGAAGGGCGTAGGTTGAAGGAAATCGATGGTTGTGCGCCTGCAAAGTTTTTTTATGAGTAGGGGGAGAAGCTCGAGCACCGGTTGTAGTAGCTTGGCCACTTGTGTGTCTTTTTTGAGGATGGGGTTACTGTCAAGAACAAAAACAGACCAAAGTTTGAGCTCGATAACTAGTCCTACCCAGTGGCCGTTGTCCCAGTTCATAGGTGTGTAAACAGTGTCAACGTCTTGGAACCATGTCTTCCCGGGTGCGACTACAAAATCCCTTATCCTTGATTCCCAATGTATTAAGTCTTTGTTCTTGGCCTTCATAACGCTTCTGTGCTTTCCCTGGAGATGGTTTATGAGCCACGGCGATGCAAAGCATAGACGCTGACTTTGTAAAACTTGGTGATGGTGGGAAGTTAGGAAGTCCATTAGCACTTCCATATGCTAGACGTAAAGAGATAGGAGAACGGTGAGTGTGGGAAAAAAAGGAGAAGGGTTAATGTTTGGTAAGAAGATAGGACTACATTACCATTGTGCTTATCCAGCCGGAACTCTTCCCCAGGTCTAGCAAGAATTGGTTGTCGAAGTCGCATTTAGCTTTGGTGAAATGTAACCTGAATAATCTGATAATTATAAATTTATTATTAGTATAGAAAGGAATGTGCGTTTTCGATGTGAAACTTACACTTTCGGCGAAGAAGATAGTGTTTTGAAGAACAAAGACCATTCAACTCTTGGGACAACTGTGATAAGTTCAGCAGGGTGACGTGGTGGTTTGTTTGTGAAATAATGGGCTAGCTTGTCTTCCATTTCGGATGGGATGTGGGTTTTCCTTTTCTTTGGAGGCGAGGAGTCACTAACGTAAACGGGTGAGCCAATGACATCATCGTTTTGAGGATGATCCTATAAGAATGAATAAGAGTCAAAATAAATAGTTATAGATAGACTGACACATTTAGATTCTCCATTGGATTAACCTTGGCCTCATGGACGATGTCATTGTGTTGAGAAAGTAAGGCTTCACCGATAGTTTGGTCGTGTGAATGTTTTATAGGCGGCTGATTATTGAGTTCGGAGAGGACATTGTAAATCAATTGCTGATCCACGAGAGCAGCATCCTGTGAAGGAGATAATTATTCGAAGTGGAAGACAATCTACTAAGTTTATAGGAGAGAGTCGAATAAGCTTACTTGGAAATCGATATCAGTTTTGGGTAACGCTGAGACAAGGTCTGTCGCCGGTGATTTACACAGAGCTAGCTTCAGTTCCTGATTTAGAGAGGGTATATAAGAGACGGTTTCGATAGGTTAAGTGAAATGTTAATTTTTAAGAATCTGTCTATCCATTTCGTGTGGTACATCAGAATTGTGTTCGCCATGCATGGTTGTCTGATTCTCGATCACGTGACCGTGGCTCTGAGGTTCCTAAAATAAACCGTAAATAAAACGATTTGTTCCTTTATGGTATTGTCTTAAAATTAGGACATAGTTGGATGGAAAATCTTACCTCATGGTCTAGGACTGCTGTTCCACAAAAAACATCTTCAGGTACAGTATCTCGCTTTGGTGGTCCACAAATAAGAGCTTGAGGACCAGTCTGTGAATTGAATAATGAGAATGGTAGTAACGACCTAAATGATGAATATTTAGTGGAAGTAAGTATAGTTTTACCGTGCTATATAAGATCTGTGCGCCAAAAATTTCTGCACCATCAATCGAGCGGTCTTGTAAGTTGTTTGTGACATTGTAGACGTCCATGTGTACTTGTCCACCGTCTGGGGAGGCGACCATCTGGGCCTGGTTAGTGGAAGAGGCATGGTTATGGTTCGCAATAATACCATATAGAGATGCAGGAAAAAATTTTGCTGGCATTTGTAATACCTGCTCATGAATAAGTGGGTCCTTGAGGGGACTTTGTATTGGCAATGGTTGTTCACTTTGGAGCATACCATAACCAGTAGACTCGGGCAGGGCTTGGTTGGATGCGGGTAAGCGGGAAAAGTGTGTAAAAATCTGGGAAAAAGACTCGCTGAATTTATGAAAATATACTTTTGGAATTGAGATATGACATTACCGCTTGGTTGAATAGTTCTGTTTTGCTAGACGGGCGTTCATCATCATGGGTCTCAACCGCCATGGCCTGTATTATATATTAACGTAAAAGGTAGTGTACATTAAAAACCAACAAGTGAGGGAAGTTTTTGAACCTGGTCAGCAATAAGTGGCTCCTTGCAGAGTGGGATCTGTTCCGGATAACCGGTGCTGTGTTGGTCTTGCAGAGCGGGATCAGTTATGTTCGGCAAAAGACAATCTTGTGAGTCGCAGTCCATCTGGACCGGTACATCGGAAGAGGAGTCTGCTACTGGTTCCTTGGGGGTGGCTAATTCCGCGTCATTCTGGAATATGAGGCGAGGAGGGGATTCATAATGAGGCAAGATTTGCGTAAAAAAAAGGGAGGCATAATAGACAATAAGAGGACCTAACCTTTTGGGACAAATTCTGTTTGTCGGATGTTTTCGTCGACGTCAAGTCATCAGAATCGTGATGGAGACCCATGTCCTATATTGCCAAACAAATTTAGTAAGTGACAGCACCTGAAAACGAAAGGAAAAACGTGCAGACCTAATAATGATAGTACGAACCTCTAGCTCCCATAAATCAGGGCCATTCTTTGCCGGGGTGATGTCGTTTTTTTCCGGGGTCGTCCAATGAGGAAGATTGGATTCGTCGGAAAGACCAATTGTTGGTTGTTGGGAACACGGTGGTGAAAGAGACCGCTCGGGTGGAGTGCTTGATTTATCCCGCTTGTTGGCCTTTTTTATTCTTGTACTACTCCGCAAACCACGTCGGCTTGATCGGTTTCCAACAAAGGGAGTTTTGTTTTTTAACTTGGCTTCAAGCTTGGCGGTTCTTTGCAAAAGATCTTTGACCTGAACTAAAAGCCATTGGTTTTGTTCTTCGAGGTCTGTGGGAGCATTGGCAGCGTGAGAGGTTGTAGTCCGACGTGTGAGAGGCTTCTTAGAAGAGGCTTTGGATTTCTTAACAGACAGAGACTTCTGGGATCCTGTTTTTTTTTTTAGCTTCTTCCTGCCGAGAATGTGTTTTTTTATGCTCAACCTTCTGCTTGTATGGCTTGTGAACAATTTGGGGAAGCGACGCATCTCCACCAGGCCAACAGTTTGGAGGGAATACGTGTCCATTGCTGATAAGATCCTCCATATAAGCAACTTTCCTATCCTTGACCTCATCATCCCACTCACCCCATCCTTCTTCAGGTTGGTGGGATTGGGATTCCATGTAAGGAATGACATGTAGCTGCATTGAGATAAAAGAATGAGATTGGGAATATAAATGGGAAATAGGAAATTAATGAATATTACATCTTCCTGATTCTCAACATCTAAAATGTTGGAAAGAGTTAGCGTTGGTATTTGTGGGAAGCCAACGCCAGTAACATCTAGGACAGTGTGATCATCATATGCTGTTGGGAGCTTCGATGGGAGGCCACTGATAGAATTGAAGGCGTAAAGCTGAAGAATTAGTGGAAATCCTTGAACCCGGTAGGTAGCTTGACAGAGTTGTTGTCTGAAAGTGCCAATGGGATCTTCACATTTTCCCATAATCTTCCGGGCCGGACGAAGAGTGGCAATGGTTTTGTGAAAAGATTCCCTACCCCAAGGGAACTTATAGAACTTATCGAGATCTTCTAGCATCCAGACATATTTCAAGGTGGGACGATGAGTTTGTTGAGAAGATATCAAGACAGCGTCGACAATGAGGATAAGGGCGAGACGAAGTTTTCTGGAATCAGGCATGTTTGGATCACCTTTGATCATAGCCGCGATGTCGGCGCATGATATTTTGAGGTCATCGCCTAGGAGCTCCTGCCAATAAGGATCAGGCTTTTTGGGGTCGTTTCTCATTTCGTAATCTGGGTCGTGGTCCTCCGGGAATTCACCGCACGGTAGTCCAGATATGAGGCCGAACTCTTTCAATGAAAAACGCATAGGTTGTCCACCAAAAACCATTCACACCTCGTATTTCCGTTTGGTTATGAGTTGACGCGCCATAAGACCATGTACAAGTTTGCACGAGATAGGGCACCGGGCAACCGGGAACTCAAATAACTTACCAAAACAAGAGTTTCTGATTTCTTCGAAGACTGGTGTGTTTTCTAAAGTGTCCTGAATCCACGTAAGTGTATCGGGCTTGGAGTATATATTTAAACGATTGCTGGGGTAACGGTCAGTAGCAAAGAGTCGGGTAGGAAGCCTCTCGTCCCACGTTGAGTTATCTGGTGTAAGAATCAAATAATATTGAGTAAAAAACAAAGTGATAACCGTTAACGAGCAAGAAAGACAAAAGTATGGGATCACAGATCTAATAAACAATCGATTTGTGTAAAAAAGTCTAGAACGGGACAGAACCCTAGATCTATTTTAAAACTAATTTGAAAACGGTAAGAGTTCGTCAATATTTACCATCCATGACCGAAAGAAAGTGTTGAAGAGTTTCTCTGGTTTATAATTAAGATTCCGGTAGGTTTCGTCGCCTGTGACTCTGTATCGCGGGGGTTAGCAGAGACTCGGAGACGAAGGAGACGTTTAGGTGAAAACGGAGCAACCTCAAATTGATTAAAATCCGGTTGAAGTAAGAGAAATTTGGGGTTACAGGAGCGGGTCGGAGACGTCGTTGAGAAAGTCGGCGATGTCGGCGATGTTGCAAAGAAGAAGATAAAGGGTTCAGTAAAATATTTTTACAGCGAAAACATAGAGAGAAAAATGGGAGGGGTAAGAAACGGGTGTGACAAAACAGAGGGGTAAGTGGGTCTTTTTACTCATGTAAAGTCACCAATATTCTCAAAGTCCCTTATCACGTAATAAAAAGTGAGAAAGTGGCCCGGGATGTAATAATTTCTTTAAATAAGTGTTCCGAAAGTGGTGATGCATATATTTGCATCAGTTTTCAAATAATAATTTTACATTAGTTACTTAACTGATGTAAATATTTGATCTGTTTAAGGAAGTGATGTAAATATTTGCATCAATTATTTTAATTGACGGTTGCAGAAAATAGTTTTAAAGATTTGCATCAATAATATAAATGATAGTTATGTTATACAATAATTATCAACTTTAAAATATATGTTATAATTTAAAATTAGTATGAACTTTTAGTATAAATTATTTTATAAATAATTTAAACTTTTTACATATTATAACACATTGATATTGGCTTTTAGAGTTTGTAAATAAATTGTAGTTATTTATTAAGAAACAAAGCTTCTCACCTCTTCTCTTAGTGGTCATCAAAACTAATAAAAAATTATTAGCATCATTTTTTATCGATGTAATATTTGAATCATTTTTTAAATGATATTAACCAAAAAAATGTAGTTATGTCAATAATCTAAGTGATGTGTATTCACATTCTTGTATCAATTTTCATGAAATGATCCAAATTAATATAAAAAAATCTATCATTTATTACTGAATTGATATTAAATTAACTATTAGTAAAATTAGTTACATAACTGATGTCAGATTACATTTTTTTATATCAGTTGTTATAAATGATTTAAAATAATTTACTTTTTGATACAATTTCAGTGATGTAATACTTTTTTTAGGTGCCTGATTAATCTTCTAAAGATGAGTGTTGCCGAGTAGCCCACTCACCAGAGATCATTTAGAAAATGAGAATGGTTATTGATTAATAGCAAAGACCTACATGGCAACCATTCTTTTTTTCTTTTTCTTTTTTTTGACAACCCTACATGGCAACCATTCAACAGACGAGAATCACTATCACTACAACCTGGTTTAAAATCCAAATTAAAATAATATATCACCATTATTTAATTTCTTTATCAAACATTTGTGAAGAAAATAATATAATGGAGTTTGATTTAGGTCATTAGCACAACCAGAATGTAGTTTGAAAAAAACACACAAACTTGGAGGTGCAAGTGCATCCCGCATAGAGATTAACAAGTTGTTCAAACTATTCATCATATTATATATATCTACTCGTTAACATTCATCAGTAAACAATCATTTTAACGTAAACAAAACCATCTTGAATCCTTGATCGACAAACCTTTTGGGTTATTAAACCCAACCAAAACAAAAAAAGAGCCCTAATAAAATTACTCAGCCAAATTTGTCAGGATAGGATCTTGGAAAAATAAGTAGTGCGAGAAGAACTTGACAAAAAGATGGACTCTAATGCTTTCAACACGTTCTTGATGCAAGGCCTCTGTTGCGGATCAATGACAGTACAATTCAGAGCTAAGTCCATGACACGGACAATCTCGCGTTGATGTACTGACGTATCGATGGACGAGTCAATCCACGTGTCAATATGGCTATTGGAATATGAATATCTAGCCCAGTTGACCAAACTCCCGTTGACTCCAGATTCTATGTCCTCATCACCGGAGGATTTTTTACCGGTGAGGAGATAAAGCATGAGGATTCCAAAACCATAGATGTCACTCTTACTTGTCACGTCCTTGTGCTCCCTCGTTTCTACGTTATCAAAACGAAGACGAAAGTGAAAGGTGTAAGCTTAGAGAATATAATCTTTAACAAATAAATAAATTATATGCATATAATATATATATATACATATATATATATAATTTGTCATAGACAAATGTTTCAACTTTTTCTGAATTAGCATTATTATTTCTTCTAAATTTTGGTTCTAAATTTTGAAACCGTCTTAAGTTAAATTAAATAAATGGATTATTTGCTAAATAACTTAATAATCTCGTGGCAAAATCGTAGATATTAAGATGTTTTGGTTAAATCAAAGTTTTTAAATTTTATATATTTTCTAATCAAAAGACATCATTCAATTAAAAAACTCCATGTTTTAAATTTGAAACCAATAAAAATAAATCAAAATGTTTTTAAAAAAATATTAATTAATTATTTTATACAGAGATGTGAAAATATCTTATGTCTAAGAAAAAAACTAAAATATCTTAATTTATGAAACAGATGGAGCATATAATAGCCCTGTTATCAGCTAAATTAATTGATATTTAATTTGTTATAAGAAAAACGCTTGCTAAACAAATGTTAAAGAAAAAAAAAATATAATATTATACATATTTACTGAAGATTAAGTTATCCTTTATTTTGGCAAATAAAATGGTATAATTTGGTTTTCTATTCTTATAATCCCGTTTGGTCTGTTCTCTTGTGAAAAAAAGATGTTGTGATTATTTTGCCGAAAAAGAAAAAAAAAGATGTTGTGATTATACCTGGGGCCATGTAAGCCGCATCCATGCAAAGTAAGCTTGGAAGACCAAGACAGAGCCTTGGTTCATCTTCGACGTCGACGACAATATTCTCCGGCGATAGTTCACCAGCAAAAACTTCCGGAGAACATCGACAATGTAAAAACCAAAGAGCTTCTGCGATTCCCCTCATAATCTTCCTCCGTCTCTCCCAACTGAAACCATTCAAAATCTGGCTAAGTCTTTTCCCTTCTACGTCCTCGTGGATCAAGTACACTATTTTTTCCGACCGGCAGGTCGCAACTACCTTCAGAATGTTCTTGTGCTCAGAAAACTTCCTAATATCCGATATATCATACTTGTTGACCTCCTTAACAACGAACTGCACGCCGTTTTTATCCGCAAAAACGTTTTGTTCCTTGAGAGACGATAGAATCGCGTTCATGGTAAGCGATTTCATGAATCTTGAATCGAAGAGCTGAATTTCCCACTTTGTACCATCTTCTTGTTCCACTTTCTTGACCTCCAAAACGTTGTGCGTTCTTTGAAAGACGAGACCGATGAAGAAACCAGAGACTAGGACGGCCAAGAAAGCTACAAAGGTTGAAATAACGATAAACCACCAACTCTTCGTACTTCTCTTTCTTACAACCTTGCAAGGAGGTAAAACGCTAACATTATTTTCGCCACAGAGATCTTTATTACCGGCGACTGCTGTAGCGTTTATGGCAAGAAAAGCTCCGGTTAAAGGTAAGCTTCCATGGAGAAGATTATGAGAGATGTTGACTTGAACAAGAGACTCAATATTTCCTAGATTCTTCGGAATCTCCCCGAATAATAGATTGCATGATAAGTCAAGATTGCTGAGAACTGGGAAATCCGAGAAACTCAAAGGAATCTCTCCGGTAAAATTGTTGTGGCTCATGTCAAGATTCACTAGGTTCTTGCACGAAGACAACTCACTTGGGATCACTCCAGTGATCTCGTTGTCACTTAAATCCAAATCCATAAGTTCCGGGAACGTCATGAGCCCAAGTGGAATCACTCCAGAGATTCTGTTCGCTGATATATCGAGCTTCTTGAGTCTCTTGCTTCTAGAAAGATCCGGTAATTCACCAGAGAAGCTGTTCTTGCCGAGGTTTAACATCTCAAGTTGTGGCATGTCCCATGTGCCGATGTGACCTCTGAGGCTGTTCTTTGATAAGTCCATGAAGTTAACGAGTTGCAACTCGTTGAACCCTCGAGGTAACTCGCCTGAGAAGAAATTGGATTGAAGCCTAACTCGCTCTAACGTATTGCAGTCGCCAAAACTCGGCGGGATCACGCCGTCCAGATAGTTAGAGAAAAGGATGAGCTTGGTGAGATGGCCAGAGTCACAGAGGGTATCAGGGAGTTTTCCGGTAAGATTGTTGGTAGAAAGATCAAGAACAGTGAGGTTGTTATGCTTCCCAAGATTTGCCGGAATTTCACCGGATAATCTGTTGGACCAGAGCTGAAGAACTTGTAGACGTGGCAAGGACGTTATTCCTTTAGGAATCTTTCCGGATATGTTATTAGAGAAGAGATGGAGAATCTCCAAGTTTTGCAACTGAGCCACAAGCTCAGGGATCTCTCCAGAGAGCGAGTTATCACTAAAGTCGAGAGATATGAGATTTTTGAGGGAGAAGATGGACAGTGGAATTTGACCGGAGAGCTTGTTTTGGTAGAGAAACATGTACTCAAGCTCCTTCAAGTCTCCTAGTGAAGGAGGTATGGGTCCAGAGAGATTGTTGTAGACGAGATCAAGGTGGTTAAGAGAAGATAAGTCACCGATTTGATGAGGTATTTGGCCGGAGAGATTGTTGTATCCCAAGTATATCCATTTCAGGTTTTTCATCAGCCCTAGTTCCGCCGGTATACCTCCAATTAGCTGGTTTGAAGCCAATGTTAAGAACTCTAATCTTGAGAGGTTTCCAATATAGGCTGGTAAATAGCCAGTTAAGACGTTTCCGCCGAGATCTAGGACTCTAAGGTTAGAAAAAAATCCGATGTCGTTGTAGATTTCACCAGAGAACATGTTGTTAGAAAGATCTAACGTGTAGAGGTTCGGAAGAAAACCTCGAGGGATCGAGCCAGAGAAGTTGTTGTTGCTTAGGTTGAGGTAACGAAGAGAAGGAGACGAAGTGGTGAAGATTTCTTGAGGGATTGGACCGGACAAGTTGTTATTGGAGAGGTTAATGGTTCGTAAAAAAGGTAGCCGGAAAGTAGCAGAGGTGAGGATTTGGCCAGAGATGTTCTTGCCAGAGAGATCGAGAGAGACAACACGAGATAAGTTGTTGCAAACGACGCCGTTCCAAAGGCACACATCATTGGTTGAAGAGTAAGACCAAGAAGATAGGTGTCTTAAAGGGTCTTGAATTGAGGATTTGAATGATAAGAGAAGCTCGAGTTCGTTTGCATGGAGGCAAGAAAAGTTAAGGAACAAGAAGAAGAGTGCTGTGATGAGATGTGGAGTGTGATGATGAGAAATAGACATGTTTGCTTTTGTTTTGTTTGGCTTTGCTCTATTATTAACAAGATGGTGTTGAATATGTATATATGCTCTTAGGATGAGTGTGTTGCTTTAAAAGATTGTGATTTGCTTCAACCTTAGCTGTAAAATAGAGAAAAATAATATATATTAAACGGGATCAATAATGACCTTCGATTGGAACGATTTAAGAGGGTTTCATAAGGAAGGCAATGTGCATTATTCTTTGTACTAGACAAAAAAGGGATTAAAAAGTGCTTGGATGGTCTACAAAAGGGGAATATATATCAAAGTATAAATTTTAAAATAGAAATAAACAAAAAAGGTGTCGAGCACATTCGCACTTCAAATTATGGCTAGTTTTAATATGAAGTTATTCTTTTGTTTTTTAATATGATGTTATTCATCAAAGGAAAAAAAAAAGAAGAAAAAAAATAAATGAAGCATTTCTTAAACCAAAAGCTTTTCTCGGATGATGAACTACATAGAACAAGTTAAATTAGAGTTTTTTTCTCCCGCCCTCCAGGCGCAATTTTAGAGTTTTCTTTTGGGCATCCATTTAGAGTGTTTTTTTATATATATTGTAAATTTTCCATATATATTTTTGTGACAAGATATATATTACCTAGTATAATTAGTTGTACTATAAATCTAATAACAAAATTATTAGTGTTGTTTTTTACACGTTTTTTTTTTAATTTCTTTTGATTAGTGTTTTTTTTTTCTCCCTCCATTCCAGTCACTTTTGGAGTCAGACGTTTGAACACGAACAGATGAGGATGGGATTGATGTCGTGAAAAAAGCCTCTGATATTGTTGTCGGCTTACTAACGAAATGTTCTTTTGACTGAAGATAAAGCACTATTTCTTATGTGAACGTTGAAAAGTGTTTTCCAACTCCATATGCTATTTGTAACATACTTAATTATGCCTAGCTTATATAAACAATATATGTATTCATTTTCAATGAGAAAAAGGTCAAAACAAAAAACTTCAAGTTTTCCTAATTCACAAAAAAAAAAATTCTTTAAACCCTGAAAAAAAATCATGTGATTTGCTTTGATTGAACCATTTTAGTGACTCGTAGTGTTGTCCGAATGTAAGTAGATCCGTCCCAAATCTTAGATAAGAGTGTAAGTTTATGAAACTCCGTAGAGAATTGTATTGACAAAGTAATCCTTATATAGTTACATAAGTGCATATCTAAATGGAATATTCACAATATTGTTTGTAACAGAAAGAAAATATTTCTAAGAGGATATTCCTATTCTAACCCCCCCCCAAGTGCAACTTTCTCTCGAACAAAATGAATGTCTATCTCAATATGTTTGGTCCGGTGATGCTGAACTGGATTAGAAGAGAGATAAACAGCACTGATGTTATCACAAAAGACAACAGATGCTTTGTCCAAGGGACAGCGAAGCTCGAGAAATAGGTTGCGAAGCCAAGTGAGTTCAGCAACAGCATTTGCAACCCCTTTGTATTCAGCTTCAGCACTCGATCTCGAGATGGTAGGTTGACACTTAGAGGACCACAAAATAAGGTTGTCACCATGAAAAACACAGAAACCAGACGTTAAACGACGCGTATCCGGACAGCCTGCCCAATCCGCGTCTGAATACGCAGTGAGACTTGTCGTAGACGTCTTAAAGAGCTGTAAACCTTGGGAGATGGTCCCCTTGATGTACCGAATGATGCGCTTGAGGGCAGAGAAATGTGTTTCTCGCGGGTCATGCATGAATAAACACACCTGTTGGACCGCATAAGATATATCAGGTCGAGTGAAGGTGAGATATTGGAAAGCACCTGCAAGACTGCGGTACAGTGTTGGATCTTTAACCGGAGGACTATCAGATCCGGACAGTTTCGGCTTCGTGTTGACAGGAGTACGGCAGGGATTGCAGTCGACGAGATTGGCGCGATGAATAATGTCAGCCGCATAGTTCTGTTGATGAAGAAAGAGACTTTTGCTGCTACGGGTCACAGAGATGCCAAGGAAATGGTGGAGAGGACCCATATCGGTCATGGCGAATTCGTCGTGCAACGAACTGATGACGGAGTTGAGCAGATCAGTAGCTGATGCCGTGAGGACGATATCGTCGACATAGAGAAGTAAGTATGCAACATCTTTGCCTCGTGAAAGAATGAACAAAGAGTTGTCACATTTACTGTGAACAAAACCGATACGGCGAGCAAACGAGGTAAAGCGAGTATACCAAGCGCGAGGAGCCTGTTTGAGTCCATAAAGAGACTTGCGAAGCAGACACACATGATCTGGTTTGGTGTGATCTTTGAACCCTGGAGGTTGATGCATGTAGACAGTTTCATGGAGTTCGCCATTGAGAAATGCATTCTTCACGTCAAGTTGGTGAAGCGTCCAGTCCCGAAAAGTAGCAACGCAGAGAACAGCTCGAATGGTAGCCGGTTTGACAACCGGGCTGAATGTATCATCGCAGTCCACACCGACTTGTTGAGATTTCCCATTTATCACCAGACGAGCTTTGTAACGAGCCAAGTTTCCCTGCGCATCAAACTTGTGCTTAAACAACCACAAACAACGAACCACGTTGGCATTCTTAGGCCGTGGTACTAAAGACCACGTCCCACTTTTAATATGAGCACTATATTCCTCATTAATAGCACCGTTCCAGTTAGGATCCCGAGCAGCTTGTACATGGGACAAAGGTAAGGGCGAGACAGTGGAGGTGTGAAGGCAAAGACGAGTAACTGGTTTGGTGATCCCCGACTTGCTTTGAGTCTGCATGGAGTGTGTAACAGGTGGGGGTAAAGGCGGTGGTTGAGGTGCAAGAGGAGGTGATGGCGCAGGTGGTAATGGTGAAGGTGAAACCGGAGGAGTTGGTGGTGGTCCAGGTGATGGTGGTGTTGGTATCCCGGGTGTGACCAACCTGGGAATCGGGTTGATGGTGTAAGATGTCTGTGATGGTGGTGATCGTGAAACCAGAGGATCCACAGCAAACGGAAAAACAGTCTCATCAAAGGTGACATGTCTGGAGAAAATGATTTTGTTGGTGGACCGGTCAAGACATCTATACCCGCGGTGATCAGCTTGTGTTGCGTGATCGGTAGCAGGTTGGGGTAACACAGCGAACCGAATACACGAAGGTGACCATATGAGACACCTTTGTTGAGTAGGTGAGTATATGGGATCTCGTTGCCAATCGCGTAAGACGGAAGTATGTTGAGCAGATGAACGGCAGTGTTCAATGCTTCTACCCAATAACCGAGAGGCATATGGGCTTGAATGAGGAGAGTACGAAGCAGATTGCTGATGGTGCGAAGGAACCTTTCTGCTTTTCCATTCTGCTGAGACGTATATGGACATGAGAAACGAAAACTGGTACCCGTAGTAGAAAACAGTTCGCGAAAAGCTTTGTTATCATATTCACGGCCATTGTCGCATTGGAGAGATTTGATGGAGCAGCCAAAATGTGTCTTGACCCACGCCGAGAAGTGAAGGAAGCAGCAAAACACTTAACTCTTGCGTTTTAACGGATAAACACATCCAAAGTTACTGAAGTCGTCAAGAAAGACCAAATAGTAACGGAAGCCACTTATGCTGGAAACAGGGGATGTCCATAAATCAGAATGAATAATATCAAAAGGTTTAAAAGTAACAGACTTTGATAAATGAAAAGGGAGCCGAGTGTGCTTTCCTAATTGACACGCATGACACAATGTCGTCATGTCGGTCTTATTAAAAGATAGAAAACCAGAAGAACAAAGTGAACTAAGAGTAGCTTTATTGGGATGTCCAAGTCGACGATGCCATATAGAACTTGGTGCCGCTGAAACAGAGAATGCAGATGGTAATGAGGATGACGGTGTGACGGATTAGAGAGGACCTGGACTGTCACATCAGAGCAGTGGAATCCTTGTACAAAGATCCTTAACACAGAAACCAAAAGGGTCAAACTCAACAGAACAAGCATTGTCAGTGGCAAATCGACGAACGGAAACAAGGTTTTTGATGATGGATGGGCACACAAGGACATTGCAAAGTTTAAGGGATCGGTGAGGGGAGGGGATAGAGGTATGACCCGTGTTTGTAACAAGTGCCGAGGACCCATTACCTACAGTGACAAGAGGTATAATGCTCGTATTAAAAGTAGAACGTAGCGTACCTGGCTGGTTGGTGATGTGGTTGCTCGCGCCTGTGTCCATGAACCAAGTGTGATCAGAGGGGTCTTGGACATTCATCGTACTGAAGGCGTGAGACAGGGCAGACGGAATCTGACTAGACGATCCAACCTCGGATGGAGCATGATGCGTGGGTTGCACGTAATGAACTTCGCTGACCAAACGATAAGGATATGGGCCGAGTACACTGTTTGACGGAGTAGGAGGTGGCATCTGCAATGGTGGTGGAGGAGGGTAATACGATGGTGGAGGTGGATACGCAGACGGTGGTCCATAGTGCTGATGGTAACCCCATGGAGCTGCTCCGTATCCCCATGGTGGGTAAGTGTGGTAGTTTGGTTGCCACGAGTTGTTGTTGCGTCCACGACCACGACCGTTACGGCCTCCACGTCCTCTGTTATTGCGGTTGTTATTGTTGCGGGAGCCATAGTTGTTGTTTTGTTGGCGTTGTTGTTGTTGTTGATCCGAGTCGGTGTAGAGGACTTGAGAGGATGAAGCATCAGCCGGAGGTTGAGGCGCAGGCTTCGTCTGTTTGAGGAGGCGTGATTCCTCCATGGTGAGCATCGAGCGGGCCTTGGTGAATGAGGGGAAGGGGTTCCGATGTTGAATGACGTTGATGATGCTGTCGTACCTGTCAGAGAGGCCATTCAACATGTGCATCACCAGAGAGCGATCGCTGATGGGGGAGTCCACATTAGCGAGAAGATCGGAGAGGGTCTTGAGCTTTTGACAATACTCATGAATGGTCCAGTTACCGATCGTGAGAGTACGAAGTTCGTTTTCATACTGAAGAACACGAGCTTCTTTGTTGTCTCGAAACAGATTTTCGAGAGAGAGCCAAATTTCATGAGCAGAAGATTTAGCTTTGAGGATCGTATCGAGAACTTGTTCTTGACACAGTTCCGTAGATCCACATCTTTACGAGTCCATCGTGTTCCTTCCAGGACTTGGCGTCGTCCGAAGGAGGTTTGGAAGAGCCATCGAGGTGGCCATGGACGCCGAAGCTGAGGCAGTGAGTTTCGAAGAGTTCACGCCAGACGTCGTAGTTCATCTTATTCAGATCAAGCTGAATAGGGATGTAAGCCCGGATTTGAGAGATTTCAAAGGGCTTGTCGTTTAAGGACTTGGAGGTAGAAGACTCAGCGGACATGGTGATGCACGAGAGAGAGAGAGAGGGAAGTAAGAAACAAAGAGAGATGAAGGAGAAGAGAACGAGAGAGAGGAAGAAGAGTGCGGAGATAGGGATCGAGCTTAGTTAGCGAGATTAGGGTTTTTGGAAAAACCAAGTTTAGGCTCTGATACCATGTAAGTTTATGAAACTCCGTAGAGAATTGTATTGACAAGGTAATCCTTATATAGTTACATAAGTGCATATGTAAATGGAATATTCACAATATTGTTTGTAACAGAAAGGAAATATTCCTAAGAGGATATTCCTATTCTAACAAGGAGGATCTGAATTTTTACAGATTCATCCACTTGATATTTTCAAAACATAATATCCATTTTGTTTTTCCATTGAATACCCCCAAAATCACATTGTCTCTACTCTTCTAAATAAACGCCATTACTTAAGGATATCTCCTTGATGTCACTCACCTAGTCTAAATGTCACTCAACTGGAGCTAATGGAATCGGCAAAAGGATCCATGCCTAGAGCGAGGGAGGATACTGAAAAATGCATACTTGTTTTTTTAAAAAAAATTATTATTTGATTCATCCACATCAAGGATAAGTTCAGTGGAGAGAAGAGGGAAAAAATCTATCATGCCATTTTCATTATTTGCTCCACTGGAAAGATGTCCCTAACTTCTTGGTTGTATTTCTTGGCAAATTCAGCTTTTTGAAAATTTATACCAGCATTTGCGACCAAAAACATGGTTAGAGGTGAAAACCGCACTCTCGGTTTTTCAAGTACAAACCAAGATCGGCGTAATTGAGCCCGGCTAACGATGGTAATATACCGAGAGGACCGGGCCGGACGAACTCCTGGGCCAACCTAGGCCTACAAACATTAAGTCGGTGGAAATCTCCTGAAAGAATAAGGAAGGTTTCCACATTCGACCCAGAGAAAAAGAAACTCTCTAGAGTGGGTATAACAGTAATCTAGATCGAAGTTCGGTTTTATTAATATCAGATTGGAGAAAAATACAACTGAGTTCGTTTCCGAGTGAGTTGTAAAAAAACTAAGAGTTAAAGAATAAAGTGCTTAGAATATCTTTAACTCTTAATCTCTAGGTCTCTTGAGATTCTTCTGTGTTTTCGGTGTCGTTTTCCTTTTTATATGTGCTCTAAGTCGGTTTCAGAGAAGTTCTTTCCAACATCTTGTAGTACACCTTCTCACCATATACGTGTGCTCACCGGGTATATCGTGCACCTCTAACACCGTCCTGTAATCCACATCACAACCCCGTGATTCCAAAGTCCTCCTTGTAAGTTCATTTGGGTTCTGTTTAACACTCCAAACTTAAACAATCTATCTATCTGAATTGACTAAGTATACAGAGGCATCCGGGAAAGTCTAGCCCATAAAAGTTAAACAAATCATTTTTGATAACATATACAGGTTCGAAATGGTGACATTATGAATGAAAAGAATGAAGAGAAATATTATAATTTTTGTATTCCTAATTTTGTTTTACCATTTAGAAATAATATTTGATATATATGGGAACTACATAACTCTGTTTCATTACTTTTTGTAGGAAGAATTATACAACTAAGATATTCCCTAATCATTAGATTTGGCAAGGAATAAAGTGTTCCATTCTTTCTCAACATTTTATGTCACCATTTACTATAACAATTTGTTTCAACTCTTCTCCGCATTTGTATTTTGTTCCATATAATTATTTTTTATTTTTTTCTTCATTTCTATTATTTCTCAAATGGTCACTAATCAATTTCATAGTGTTTTTAGATTGGGCAAATTTGGCTTTTTACACATATTTATGATACAACCTACATATGTTGTTATCGTATCGAATTGGAACTTGTGTAGTTTTCGTATACACATCTAGTCTTCTACAACCAAAATGCGACCTTGAAAATTAATAGAAAAGGAAAGGAGCCCACAAAACAGAAGAATAAAAATTTTATGGAAGGAATATACAGAGAGTGGTCATTGTCGTTGAAGGGCATGCTTTGCTTAATTCCATTTTCCTAGGGTTTTGTAATTCCCCCACACGCCCACTTTCTCCAACCCCACGCTTGTTCTCTTCTTTTTGTTTTCTTCCTTAAGTTAATGAAATAATGCCAACATCCTTGTCCCTCGCTAAATAAATTTATAAACTAAGAATATCCAAACAAAACCTTATCAAATAAATCGACAAACTCATATAGGCTGGGACATATAAGAACCCTATAAAAATATCAAGAAAACGATATATATAAAACGCATAAGAAATCGGAGTTCGGATCCTGATAAGATATGTTCTCCTGCTAGGAAAGAAAAAATAAATCGTGATAGCAATTCGTCAAAAAAAAGGATGGTTTTTCTTTGTCGAATAAAAATTAATATATGAGATCTTTTATTCTGTATTTCAATTAACCTTATGACGTATGTTTACACCCAGCCTTGCATAAAGCACGTCAAACATTTACATCAGGCCACAATCCTAGTTAATTTAAGCAGGGACGATAATCACTTGCTACGCGGGTTGTTTGCTTGGGCTGGATGAGGATTCGTGGAACAGTGACAGTTCCCAATAAGACTGACGAGGCTCCATGGAAGAGTGCCAGTTCCCATTACGGCTGACGAACCTGTGCGTGTGGACTACTCTAGGTGGTTGTACGCTAGAGACATTATAGATTAACTACTCTTAGGTGATGCGTGTGCATCTTATATGATGTTATGATTGCTGGCTGTTTAAGGTTTATACTTTGGTAAGGTTATAAATTTTTGGGGGAAATTGGTAGAGTCCATACTCTACTCATCACACAAGGTACGTTACGTACGTATTCCAAATTACTCATCACATTTTTCTTCAAGTGAGCTCGGTAAGCCTAAGGTGTAGGTGTGTATGAGCAAGTTCGGTGTGGTGCTACTTTTTGGGAATTTTCAGTTGTTTTCTATCTTTTCATCAAACGATTGCGTAATGTTTTTTTTTATATACCTCTATTTTAAATGGTTTAGGAAAGGTTTTCAATTTGAAAGTCTTAACTTACACTTTAAACTAGATTTTACCCCATGCATTCGTACGGGAATTTATTTTAGTCATTTAAATAAAAATCTTAATTTTCAGAATTAAATGTATATATAAAAGAAATTGTATTTTTAAATAATATTAGAATAAATTCGAATAATTTTAAAATTATTTCTAATATAATTTTTCTTAAAATTTTTGGAAGTGTTTAGAAGCAAATACTAAAAGTGCTTTTGTTTTAATATAATAGATTAGGGAAAAATAGCATGACGCCTTGTATAAGAAAGAGGTATGTTACATTCTGCATGCGGTTAATCATATAAACATCAATAAACAATAACATAGGTTTTTGAAATAGATATATGAGCCAAGATAAGTGTCATATGATGAACTTAATTATGAAGTATAAGTGACGTAGAGCCGACCTCTTCGTCTTGAGGAGGTGTCAATATATCTTCTCTGCATATTGATTGTAGGTCTCATTGTGTTGTTGACTAGTGGTCCTAAGAAATCACTACTAATTGCTTTATCGAATTAAACTAAAGATTAATAGACAAATTTCAAGTTTTTTTGCCATCTTAACTTATGTTGTGTTGTTTTTATTTAATTTAATTTAGCTTTGGAGAAACTCTTTTCTTTTGTTTTAAACCTTTGCTTTCTTGTGACCGTATTTTTTTATCTACTCATGTCGGCCTTATTTAGTCTACTCAGATTTTGACATTTGTTTTTTGAGAAAAAAAAAGATTTGACATGTTCATAGTATTGTGGAGGTGAAAATCTTGTTCCAGCAAACTCAGCCCAGTAAACAAGTGATAAGCGAGGTGAAGAATCGAATTAAAAAGCATGCCAAAATAAATTTTGGTCAAGGGAGAGTAAATGTTAACCTGTCAATCAACTCTCCAAACAAAAAACTGTTCAAATCAGTGATTAAAGACGTCTACGGGCTAATCTATCAAATTAATTGACAACAATAAACGCAAATTCTTAATAGAAAGCAATAGCAAGGAACAAGATATTTTTTTGCCACACAGGGTTAGCACTACACAATCAATAATTTTCAATTTTTTTTTGTTATGGATCTTCTATAAATACTCTCGAAAACTATATTAACATTGAACTAATGATTCTCATTAATTCCATAAAATGTCGTACAAAGTGTTTATATAACATTATAAACATGAGATTAAGTAAAAGAAAACTTTATCTCTCTATACAAATAATATTATCCAACCAACATTGAACCAAAAACTAAACCGGGTATAACCAATCTAAAACACGCCCCTCAAGTCTCTGAATCCTGACTCGGAGAAGAAGGCAAGAAGAGATTTGATATAGACATCCGTTGGAGCAAAGAATGAAAAGGGCCAGGGTACAGTGCCTTAGTCAATATATCTACGTGTTGATTAGCATTAGAAACGTGAAAGAGCTTCATAAACCCATTCTTGACCTGATTTCTGACTGTGTGACAGTCAACCTCGATATGTTTGGTCCTTTCATGGAATACATGATTAGTAGCTATATGTAGTGCACACTTACTATCGCAAAAAAAGCTTTGCAGAAGTCTTCACATTGACCTTCAAGTCTTTGAGAAGATGATTGAGCCAAAGAAGTTCACACGTAGCTAAGGCCATACTACGGTATTCTGCTTCAGTACTTCTTCGACGCACGGTCTATTGCTTCTTCGAGTTCCAAGTAGTTAATGATTTGCCAAGATAATCACAGAAGCCACTGATCGAATGCCTAGAGTCAGGACAGGTTGTCCAGTCTGCATCAGCAAATGCATTGTGACAGAGTTCAAAATCTGCAGCATAGAATTGACCTTATCCTAAATTATTCTTGAGATATCACAGAATCCTATGAGCTGCCTGAAGATGGACATCTGATGGTGAGGATAAGAACTGACTCAAGTAATTCACAGCAAATGTGATATCCGGCCTAGTAATCGTTAAATATAGAAGCTTTCCAATGAGTTCACGATATGATGTGGCATTGTCAAGCTTTGTGCCAGAGTCCCTAGTCAAGTGAACCGATGGATCCATATGAACTGTAGCAGGTTTACAAGCAAACATACCAGTAGATGCAAGCAATCTCCAATCCCAAAAAGAATTTTGGAGCTCCCATATCCTTCATCTAAAAAGCCTTATGCAAAGCATCTTTGAGAAGCTGTAACTCAGTGTCATTATTGGACGTAATCATAATGTCATCAACGTAAACCAACAAGGTAGTAAAAGAAGATGCAGTCTGCTTAATGAAGAGAGTAGTGTCACTCAGAGATTGAACAAATCCAGCTTGGAAAAAAATGTTGGAGAAGCATTGGTACCATTGGCGAGAGTTATGCTTCAATCCATACAGTAATTTCTGAAGACGACACATTGGATTCGATGGTAATGGATTAGATGCATCAGGAGTATAACCTTAAGGAAGACTCATGTATATCTCCTCATCCAAATCACCATGAAGAAATGCGTTGGTGACATCCATCTGAGTCAGTTTCCAACCATAACAAGAAGCAAGAGATTACCAATTTGACACTAGTTAGCCTATCTACATGGGAGAAAGTGTCAATATAATCTATAACCTTCTGTTGCATATATCCGCTGGCAACCAAGCGTGCCTTATATCGATCGATAGATCCATCTAGGTTATACTTAATGGTATAAACCCATTTGCAGCCGATCACATGCTTACCAGGCGGCAAAGAATTAATGTCTAATGTTCCCTTAGACTGAAAAGTATGCAATTACACATCCATAGCTTTTGAAAAATGTGGATGAGCCATGGCTTGCTTAAAATTGTATGGTTCTGTCTTAGTAGAACATGATAAGACAAAATATTGATATGATGGATAGAGTTTAGAATAAGAAAGAACTGATAAAAGGGGATGGAAGAAGTAGTTTAGGCAAGATTACAATGGTAATTGGATAAGTATCTTGGAGCTCTCACCTGACGTTTTGGTCTATCTCTGAGTAGAGACGTTTGTCCTATACCAGAAGTAACAGTCTCAGATGGTATTGGTAAGGCACTAGGTCCAGAGGCAGATGCACGTGCAGGTGAAGATGCAACATTATGACCAGAATGATTATCAATGATATGCGATGCATCAGAAGACAATTCAGTATCAACATGTGATGTAGCAGATGAGGTTTAGAAAAATGCAAATGAGTATCTAAAGAAACAGGAGTTGAAATCGGTAAGATAGATGTACTAAAGAGATCTGTAGAAACTGCAGATGGAATATGTTTATAAGGAAAAACCATTTCATGAAACACAATATTATGAGAAATAGTGATCACATTAGTATCAATATCTAACACCTTATAAACTTTGTAGCCAGAGGGATAACCAAGAAATACACATTGCTTAGCACGAGGTGTGAATTTGTTTCTATCTTTATCAAGTGTAGAAACATAACATAAACAACCAAAGGCTCATAAGAAAGAGTTATCAAGTGTCTTATTGTATAAATTTTCATAAGGAGAAAGCTTGTTTAATACCAAAGATGGAGTACGATTGATAAAAAAACTGCAGTGGTAACACAATCAGACCAATAAACCAATGGGAGATTAGATTGAAACAGCAAAGCTCGAGATTAGGTAAATATTGATGATGTTGGCGTTCAACAACGGAGTTCTGTTGAGGTGTATATGCACATGAAAAATGATGAATAATGCCATGATCTTTGAAAAGTTTAGTGAATGCAAGTTCAGGCACATTATCACTACGAATGATCTTAATAACCGAATTGTACTGAGTCTTAACAAGCTAAATGAATGAAAGAAGGAATAATAGATGAAACATCACTTTTATTCCTTAACATTTAAATTCATGTAACTCTTGTAAAATCATCAACAATGGTAAGAAAGTAACAATAACCCTCTACAGATTCAACTGAAAAAGGACCCCATAAATCTAGATGTACAAGATCAAATGGAGACTCAGACATGGTTATGAGAAACAAATAGTAATTTCTTCTGTTTAGCTAATGGAAAATTTTCAAAAGGACTGACACTCTAGACTTATACAACGGTAATGAACCTGAAATGTGTTGTAACTTGAGAGAAGATGGATGTCCTGAGGCGTTGGTGCCAAAGATCTCCATCTGCTAACAAGGATCCACAGAACTTGGTAGAGGAAGAAGTGACATCAGTCTCCAGAATGTAGAGACCGTGTATAAGTGTGCCTCTACCAATCATCAAGTCCTCAATATTGTCATGTATATAACAAGAATCAACATAAAAATGAGCAGAGCTACGATTAGAATGCAACAAAGAACTGACACTAATCAAAATGAATTTGAAAGTAGAAATGTATAGGACATCATGCAAAACTAAATGATTAGAAATATGCACGGTTCCAGTGTATGTAATAGGGACGCTAGTGCCATTTGGAAGAGAGACTGTAACTCCTGTTACAGGGAGAACTTCACTAAACCGAGATAAATCTGAACAAATATGGCTAGTAGCTCCACTGTCTATTATCCAACAACCATTGGGAAGGACATAATATAGAGTGGAAAGACAATGGTGTTGGAAGGTAAATGAGTGATTTTCATATCGATTGCTAGTGGAAGGAAAGTATATTGAGACATTACCAGATGTGGATGTAGCAGCCATAGCTTCATTTTCGGTAACAGAAGCAAGAGGCGGAGTCGTCTGCTCTGGAGTCTGTACATGAGCATTGAGATGATGAATCAGAGACCTAACCTGATCATTAGTGAACTGACTAAGATCAAAGGTGGTCGGAGAAGGACCAGCAACTGCATTAGCCATCGGTTGAGAGTAACCAGATTGAAATTGAGACTGTGGTAGAAAAGCAGGTCGAGGGCCAGCAGGAGTTTGGCCACGAAGCTGAAAAGATTGCTGAGCAGATTTTGCCTTTTGACCAGGTGAATATTCGTGAAGCTTATAACAGTTCTGGAATGTATGACCATTGCAACCACAGTGAATACAATACGGTCATTGCTGTTGTTTTGGAGGTCGAAAAGAAGCATAAGTATTATTCTCAGTTGGACCAATGTAACCACTCGACTCTGTAGAAGTCTGAAAAGCCTCATTATCTATCTTCGTAGAAGGCTTGATACACTTCTTCCTCTCGTCTTGTGCAACCATGTTAAAGACATCTTCTATTGAAGGAATGGGCTTCAACATCAAGATATGTCGTCGTGTAGGATCATATACCTCATTCAATCCCATAAGAAACTTAGTCACGCGGCTACGTTGTTGAAGTTGCTCCCAAAGAATTGCAGCTTACATTCACATTTTCCACATGTACAAACTGGTAACTCAACATATTGTATTCCTCCCAAAAAGTGACTAATTCAGTGTAGTATGTACTAACATCCATAGATCCCTGCTGAATCAGACTCAAACTTTACTCTATCTCGTAGACCCTAGGTGCATCATATTGTTTAAATCGAGACATCAAATTCTTCCAAATAGCCTCTGCCGCAGGCATAAAAAGCAAGCTCTGACCTATATTCATAGACACAGAGTTCATGAGCTATGTAGCTACCATATCGTTTCACCGAGACCAAGATCGAACATCTCTATGATCTAAAGGAGGTTTATGAATCATACCATCAATGAATCTGAGTTTATTTCGGACGTTTAGAGCCATTCAAATGGAGTGACGCCAAGAATGAAATTCCGAGCCGGTGGAGAGGCGATCGGAGACAAGAATTAACCCAGCGTGATCCGAGGCATGGAGGAAATACGGGTTTTTGTATTGATCGACATATTGGGAGTGTGATTAAGCTGGATTCGCTAAAGACACATTCACAGGATTGGGATTAATTGAAGCCATTTCCAAGACAGAAATTGAAGATGGTGAAGAGAAATCAAGCCGAGATTGTGAAAAGAAACGAGAGCATTGAATCTAGATCAAAAAGGAAGAAAAAGCGGAAATAAGAAAAGAATCGAAAGAGCGAAGAGAAAATCAATCACTGCAAAAATCAACTGGAGAATGAAACTGGAAATCAGCTGAGCTACCTAAGAACTCATAGCTGAAGAATCAATGGCGATTTCATGAAGAAGGTTGAAGAAATTTGAACGAGAATTGATGGCGGAGAAACTTTATTCCGTAGAAATACACTCTGATACCATATTAACATTGAACTAATGATTATTGTTAATTCCATAACGTGTCATACAAAGTATTTATGTAACACGAGATTAAGCAAAAGGAAACTTAATCTCTCTATACAAATAATATTATCTAACCAACATTGAACTAAACACTATACCGGGTATAACCACTATAATAAACGAAATACTAAACTCAGTTTTACCTTCACATTTCATGTCTAAAACCCACTTTGATCCATTCAGCTCACTCCATTCAACAATCTTATTGTTTATTGCTCAAAAACTATTTGATACTTGTGTTATGAAAGATAAGCCAAGTTCTTTCGATATTTTCTATTTAGAAATTTTGACTGTTGTAATTCTAGCTACTACAGTTGGACTCTAGAAAGGATGGCGATAGGCAAGTCTAACTCCAATGTAAAAAATTCAAGATGGTGGATCAAGCTTTCTACCATTCGAAGGGGCTCCATCATCCTCCCAAAAGTGGATTAGCATATTATCTAGCCCACAAAGAAAAGCATAAATACTAATCTATGACGACAAAGCATATTATCTAGCCCACAAAGCAAAGGGGCATGACACTAAGGATTGCTGAATATTGAAAGCAATCCTCCTGATGAGGTACCTTGCCGATGAATTAACTAGATGTAATGGCCCATTCGTAAAAATAGTCAATTCATTGGTTAGAAATCCAAGAAACTCCCACAAAAGGTAACTTTAAGCGAAAGAAATTAGTGCATGCTGAATAAGCCGCATGACAATAGTCTAATCAAAACATTAAAATTTAGCAAAGGAGATAAATTGCTTACAAAGTCTTCTCTCATACCATTCTGTAGAACTGCTGCGAGTAGAAGTTATCTGTAGAAACAAAAGAGGAATAAATACATCAAGTGATGAAATTGAGAAGTGCACAATCAGAAGAAAAAAAGAAGAGATTATGGGCTATCTTGGCCCAAAATTTCCCCAAATCGGGTGAAGTTTGGATGATCCTTCTTTGAGAACTGACTTAATAAAATGGATCTTTGCCTCCACTTTACGATAATGCCTAAGAAAAGTCATTGTCGTGAGCAATATCACAATAGGAATGTTGTTCATGAGGAACTTCCGGTCTTCTCGTAGATAGGGGATCGAGTTTTCTTAGGAGCAGTGACAAGATGTACTTCGAAACTAACCCGCTTAAGAACGTCGGCATCGTCATGAGCTCAATAAATGGGAACTACAGCAGCGGATCGAACGACAAAACATTATAAGAGTTAGATCCGTTCAGAAAACATTATCAATCTCAATGGGGTTTGGGGATGGAGTGAAGACCATGACGCGACCCTCATTAGAAGCACCTTTACCGTCACCCGCAATGTTGCCAGGACGGTTGCCTTTGACAGCATCATCCATCTGAAAGTTGGGTTTAGCTAGCAGACTGGTGATGCATTATTACGGGCTAGGTAAAACTAATGGTTGGACCACAGAAAATTAACTATTTTGGTATGAATTTATCTATTTACAATCAAACTAGAACAGATCGATGAAGATTTTGTAGTTGAATTTCACGATATAGCAAGCAAATAAGTATGCAAATTTACAAAAAATCATGAACTTGTTATTGATTTATTTCGGAAAACACAGACAAATATGGCACTACAAAAAATATGCTTATTGATAGCACATTTTAATAGCGTAATATTTGTAATTGCTATTAAATGTCATTTACGGAGTTGGGTACTCTGATATAGCGCTTTAAAAATGCTAAAGCGTAAGAAAATGTGAACGAGAACAAAAAAAGGCCTTGGCTCGCATAAAACACTTATGCACGCCAACACTTAGTAAAACTTTCATGTGTTAGACAAAGCATAATAACATTCTGTCGACTAAAAAAAAAATTTTGTCGGATGAACAAAAATTAGAAAGTTCTAGGGTTATCGAGAGTGGAGACTCATCTCAAATTCATCAGGCCGATTCAACAATCTGACGTCTCTGATACCCTCATCGTTGAAAATCTCTATCACATTCGGTGTGGGGTTTGCTCATGCTCATTGTCAGCTTGATTCCTGTTCAAATTACATTCCCGATTTGGAGATTTCTGGGCTTTACCGAAAATTTCCGGTGATTGAGGCACAATTGTTTGTCAAATTCAGCTGAAAATAGACGACGCACATGCAAAGGTAACCCCAATTTCACTCATCATTCGATTCATTTAATTCTTATAATTGTTTTACTTACTGTATTTTCATTTTCATGTCCTTCTTCTGGAGGTTTTGAAGCTGAAGAGAAACCAAAAGACAGCGAGAAGACATCAAATACATCGGCGAACAAAGCTCAATCGTGTCTGATTTCTTTGATAATCAAGGTCAATGTAACTCGTTAATCGGTTTAGGGGTTAGCCAGACTTGTTAGAAAACTCGTTTATATTGAAATCTCCTTTGTCTTCAGGAGTACTTTTAGAGTGTTTGTTTAGGTTTGAGTCGTTTTGCTAACAATTTTTATTAAGGTTAGAGTATACAATGGTGGACAAGGCATGGGTTCACCTATGCAGGTATCACTTTAGAAACATTTGTTTTCATTAGATGTGCTTCTGTATAGTTTAGCTGCATAGTTTCGACTTTTTTTCTTTCATCGACATGCATATGTTGAAGAGCGGATCCTGCATATGAGATTGGTGCTAGGAATTCTGTGAACTCAGTTGCCTCTGCCTTAGGAGATTGTGATTTGGTTATATGGACGTGCATTGATTGTCGAAACGTAGACCATCATTCTAAAAATGATGTAATGGATAACCTGGTCACAAGAGGAATGGATGAGACTTACAAGCTAAGGGCTGATTGGTATCATCACGGGGAAGTAAACTGTGGGTCTGAAGAAGTTGGAAAGTAATTAGAGAGTGGAACGAGGAGATTCTAGGGTTGTATCAAGCTGCCGAATACTTAGATGAAGAGTTAGCTACCAAGACTGACTTATGCGAAGTTGCTGAGGGGTTAGACAAGAGAAAGGACGAGTTCCTAGCTAAACTTTCTGATGCTGAAACGCCAATGTATCCAAGTTGTGCTAGCCATAGCAAGCTATCAGCAATTGTATCATTGTTTAGGCTGAAGACTCAGAATGGGTGGCCGGACAAGAGCTTCATCGAGCTGTTAGAGACACTGCCGAGTATGTTGCCGGAGGAAAATGTCTTTCACACCTCGTTGTATGACGTGAAGAAGTTCCTGAAGTCTTTCCATATGGACTACGAGAAGATCCATGCCTGTATAAATGATTGTTGTCTTTTCAGAAAGAAGTTGAAGAAGTTAGACAACTGTCTCAAGTGCAAGACACCAAGATGGAAGACAAACTTGCAAACCAGTGAACTTAAAAAAGGCGTCCCTCAGAAAGTTTTGAGGTACTTTCCCATCATTCTGAAGCTGAAGAGGATGTTTAGGTCAGAGCAAACTGCTAAAGAGCTACGGTGGCATTTTACTAACAAAAGTAATGATGGAAAGCTGTGTCATCCCGTGGACTCCGTAACATGGGACCAGATGAATTCCAAGTATTCGTTGTTTGCTGCGAAATCAAGGAACATTCGGCTAGGTCTATCTACCGATGGTTTCAATCCATTCAGCATGAAAAATACAAGGTATTCTTGTAGGCCTGTATTGTTAGTGAATTATAATATGGCTCCAGACTTGTGTATGATGAAGGAGAATATAATGCTTTCTTTGTTGATTCTTGGACCGTGTCAACCTGGCAACAGTATAGATATGTACCTGGAGCCACTGATCGATGATCTACAACACTTGTGGGACATTGGAGAGCACACGTCTGATGCATTCAGTAAAACCACATTCACAATGAAGGCAATGCTATTGTGGACTATTAGTGATCTACCAGCATATGGAAATCTGGCTGGCTGCAGAGTAAAAGGTAAGATGGGATGTCCATTATGTGGAAAGCATACTGATAGTTTATGGTTACCTAATAGCAGGAAGCATGTTTACATGTGTCATAGAAAGGGATTATCACGCACACATAGTTACCATGGGAAGAAGGCATGGTTCGATGGAAAAGTGGAATATGGAAGGAAGAGTAGGATTCACACGGGTCACAACATATCTGTGTTGCTGAAGAATTACAAAACGAATTTGGAAATGTAAGACAAACTGGTAGGAAAAGAAAAAGGGTTATCCCTGCGGAATCATTAACTGATAGTGAAGACGAAGAATCAGAATCAGAGGAGGAGGAGGAAGTAGATGAAGAAGAATTATCTAGATGGAAGAAACGATCTACCGTTTTCAATCTTCCGTATTGGGAGGTATGTTATCATTTTACAACTTCATTTATCTTTGTTGACTATACTTTACATATTTTAAAGACTTTCAACTTACATGTGTATATGCAATCCATAGGAACTCCCAGTCAGACATAACTTAGACGTTATGCATGTAGAAATAAATGTTGCAGCGAGCATTATTTCCACCTTGCTGCATTGTGGAAATTCAAAAGATGGTCTTAATGCTCTTAAAGATCTACAAGTCCTTGGTATTAGGAAAGAGTTGTATCCTAAAGCCAGAGGCAAATGAACGTACTTACCTGCAGTACCGTGGTCTTTGTCGAAGGAAGAGAAGAGACTATTCTGTAAGCGTCTACATGAATTCAAAGGACCGGATGGTTATTGCTCAAATATATCCAGGTGCGTATCATTAGAAGAGTCTAAGACAATAGGATTGAAGTCACACGATTACCATGTGCTTATGCAACAACTTTTACCAGTTGCACTTAAAGGTCTATTACTGAAAGGGCCTAGAATAGCCATCACACGATTATGTGCATTCTTCAATAATATATGTCAACGTGTTGTTGATAGGGAGAAAATATCAGAAATGGAAAACAAAATTGTTGAGACTATCTGTATGTTTGAGAGATTTTTCCCACCTAGTTTCTTTGATATAATGGTTCACCTGTGTGTACATCTTGGGAGGGAAGCTAGATTAGGTGGAGCTGTGCACTTCCGATGGATGTATCCTTTCGAGAGGTAAGTTTTCTATATACTTTTTTATGCTAAGTTTACTTGCCACATATTTCAACTTCCTTGATCATTATTCCTATCTTTTTTATTCCCACCAGACACATGAAACTGTTGAAAGACTTCGTGAGAAATCCTGCAAGACCGGAAGGATGTATTGCTGAATTGTATCTCGCAGAGGAATGTATGCAGTTCTGCAGAGATTTCTTGAGGAAGACCACAAGTGTTGAAGATAAACAAGATCAAAATACTGAATACGAAAGCACCTCTAAACTCGAAGGGCGTCCTATTTCTGCTAGGAGATCTATCACACTTACTGAAATGGACAAGAAAACAGCACACCTAGCTGTCATTCAGAATACCACATTGGTAGATCCTTATGTAGAGTAACCTATCCTTTCTTTCTTATGCTGCATTCATATTCGCCATTCAATCTTTATACTTATACATCTCATTGTTGTCTTAATTCACTTTGTAAGCTTGCATCTGCAATACCTGCAAGACACCAACCCACGGTGTAGACAAGATGCTACTTTCCTATGGAGTACTCACACTAAAAACTTTGCAGAGTGGCTTAAAAAACGTGTAAGTAAGCTATTTGGGTTCCCTTTACATACAAGGTAGATTTTTAAAAATATAGATGTCTAACTGGCTAATTTTTTTATGTCAGATACCACTTGACTCTACAGAACATGATGAAACACTTAAGTGGCTTTCATATGGTCCACGTAATATAGCCAGATCATACACTGGTTACATTTTCAATGGTCTGCGGTTTCACACAACATCAGTTCAGAGACAAACGCAAAATACTGGAGTATATTATGAAGCAACTGCAATGTGTCGAGCCAGTGCAAGGGACACTTCTCAAATCGTAGATTTGGTTTCATATTATGGCAGAGTAGTGGACATTATCTTATTAGACTACAACGTATTCTACATACCTCTATTCCGGTGTCAATGGGCAGTCAGAGGCAACGGTGTGAAGGTGGACAAAGGTTTTACTTTGGTCAACTTGAACCAAAGTCAAGTCTCTTTCGCAAGGGATCCATTCATCTTGGCATCTCAAGCTAAGCAAATGTTCTATTCGAGGCAGGACGAGTCTTCAAATTGGTATGTGGTTATGAGAGGCCCTTCAAGGAGATACACTGAGGCAGACAGTGATGAGGCAGATGCTGGGCCATTATCATCAGTTGTTGAGATGAATCTAGAAGATGTTAACGCTGAAGACCAAACTGCAAGGGTTGACTGTGAAGGAATATACATTTAGGACGTATACATATTGCTTATTGCGTAGTTAGAGTCGTTGCTTTCTGTTTAGTGTGTATGATTGACTGTGTGGAATAGGATGGTCTGAATTTTTCACTGATGGGTTGTATTGAGTGTTTCAGGTGATAAAGTATGGGTCAACCAGAGGGAAAATCCAGAAAAAGGAAGAATGTATCCGAGGAGCCAGAATTTATTGGGACAATATATCCGGTGAAACAAAACACGTTGTTTGATCCTGAAAGTATGCATGATGGAGCTGCAGACAATGCAGCCGGAAATTATCAACCTGATGAAGTCATGAACGAGGCGGTGCAGTCACCGATGAATGATGCAACGCAGAGTCCAGAACATAGAGTGTGCTCTCAGGACCCAGTCCTGAATGATGGATCACTGAATGTTGATGAGGATGAATGCCATGACTCTGAATTCCTGAATGATTAAACGCCTGCATCAGAAGGAACTACAGCTCCAAACAAGCCTAAGTGATCCAGAGGTCCAACAAGGATGAAAGACATTGCAAGAGATCTTAATAGTCGCACAAAGGTGGACTTCAATAGCATGGGAGAACAGTATGGATCATGATCGGTTAAGCTGTCATCTTACCTTGGGCCTTTGGTGCGTGAACACGTCCCTGTCATTATTGAAGATTGGAGGAAGATTGGTGAAGAACGGAGAACAGTCCTATGGAAATCTGTACAGGTATACACACTTGAATTTAGAATAAGGTAAGTATAATGTACTTCATTGTTATTGTTTGATTTTGTATTTGTTGTAGGCAAGGTTCGAATTACATGAGGAATATCACAAGATGGCTGTTATCAAGCAAATGGGTTGTATATGGAGGGCCTCTAAGTCGAGGCAAGTCATTCAGATCAAGAGTTGTAAGAATAACGCAGAAAGATTGAAGCTTCGCCCAAATAATATTCCACCGGCAAAATGGCGCAAATTTGTGAAAGCTAAAACTAGTCCAGCATTTGAGGTAATCATTTATCCTTCATTTACTTTCGTATACAGATAACTGAATTTTTGTTTACAGGAACTGAGTGACAAATATAAAGAAAGAAGACGAAACCAGATTCCTCATACTTGCAGTCGAAAGGGGATGGTCAGACTGGCTGAAAATATGGTAATATTTCCTATGTGTAATACTGATGCAACTATATGCAAATAACTGACATTGACAACTATTTTCAGAAAAAAGAGAACTCTGAACCATCTCAAGTAACTAGACTACAGGTATGGGTTAAGTCTCGAACCAAAAAGGATGGCACTGCGGTCAATACAAATGCAGCCGAGAAGTTTGTAAGTAGTGTACAATAACGAGTTGGTTTATTTTAATAAGTTGATGAATACTGGCGTATTTTGTCTGATATCGACAGTGTGTGTACTGAAAAAGACAGCTGAACTTGTTGAAACTGTTTCTCCCTCTTCCACGTCCACAAATCCCAAAGAAGATCTCCTTTCTCAGCTACTTGGACCTGATAATCCCGGCCGTTTGAGAGCGATGGGTAGAGGGATGAGTCAAACCAAGTTAGCATGCTTCCAAATGAAAAACAAGTTTATAGATGATATGAACCGAGACCAACTAAGATTGATTCAACAGGCCATGATTTAGAGGAAGCATTGTCAAAAATACAAAACCAGGTAAGCGAGTATTTCATGTCTGTTTATAGTAAATCCGGATTTCCATTGTTATTATATTAACTTATGTTGGTCTTTTAAATTACATTTTCCAGAAACCAGAAGCTGAAGCCAGAGAGAACTCTGCTCCAAGAGTAAACTCTTGTTTTGTCTTATTTAGCTTTAACATTATTTTTTTATATGTTGACATATGTATTTACAATTCACCATTAACGAATGCAGAGTGTCAACACGAAATTACAAGTGAAGTGTCTGTTATTTGACTGGGCTGGAACAGATGAAAAAGTTGGTGAAGGACGTATTTTTTCTGAAGAGCCTGAGGAATTTGTCAACAGTATACCCTTAGGCCCAAACTCTTACAAAGTTTTGGTGGAAACAGCGACTAAGCCAGAAGCTTATCTTTGGAGACCTGCTCAGAACGTCTTTACTATGGAGCAAGCGGTTTGAGAGATGATTGCATGGCCTCAAAGTTTTGTGGTTCCCTTTGGCAGCGGATGTGAATCAAAAGACATTACGCCTCTGGTAAAGATTCTTTCATTACAGCATATTATAGTTGAGTTACTATTAAATGTAAAACTGTGTAATGCTTGACAATGGCTGCATGTGTTTTCTGCTTGACATAGTCCTAATACTAGCTCTCGGAACTTCTGCAAGCTTCTTGACTGGGCTAGAACTAACGAGAAAGTTGTTGCAGAGGGTCGTTGGCACTCTCGAGAGCCAAAATCATTAGTCAACGGACTACCTCTCGGACCAAATGCTGTGAAGGTGTTCGTAGATGTGGTATTTTTCCCAAATACCTTCCTGTGGAGGCCAACGACTGAGTTCTTAGATCTGGAGGATTCGGTCAAGACCTTTGTCGCATGGTCTGCGAATAGAGTAATCTTTGAGGCAAGTCCTGAACCGATTTCTCCTATTGCTAACTCTGAAACAACTCCACCAGCTCCAATAAAAAAACCAATGAAAGCAATGTCGGAAATTTCTACTCCTATAACTCAGGTTGGTTTTCTTACTAAACTTTCATTTGTTTGGTTTGTTTGGATTAGTTGATTTTGTGTATAGCTATATGTGCAAATTGTCTTTGCGACAGGAATACAACCAAGTGGAAACGGGGAATGAAAATAAGAAGTGCATGGTGATGGATATTACCGGAAAGAAGCGAATGATTGCTGAAGAACGTTGGGCCACAAACAATCCACTTCAAACAGTACATTTCATTCCCTTTGGTCCAAATGCAGTTAAGGTGTGGATTGATGTTGTCAAAGTCAAAGATGCTTGCATATGGAGGCCTTCGTCTGAGATCGAGTGCATGGAAGATGCAATAGGTACAGCAATTGCTTGAACTGAGGATAAAGTGGTAATCGTCTAAATGCAGTAGTCATATGATACTTTAGTTTTTTTATCTTGTCTGAACTTAAGAATGGTTTCGTTGGAGACATAACCTGCAATGTGTTTATGGTTTTCGTTGTGGGAAATGCTTGTATGTTGTTGAAACATTAACCAGTACTCAGTTGTTCTAAATGGAAAAGCAATTTCATTTCAATTTTTGTTTAGCAGACTTTGATATTTTGTAAGTGTAATGCATTCTTGAGAATTTGGATATATCGTATTTGTAAAAAAAAAAACCCACATCGCAAAATACAATATCACGTAAGAACAGTCCCAACACTAAACAATACAGCGAAAAAAATAGCTACAGTATTTGATGTTGTAGCTGAGATAAAATGCTACGACTCAACTGACGACAGCAATGAAATTCTGTTATAGTATACTAGAATGTAGCTATAAAAGCACGCTCCTATTAAGGTGTCAATAGCAAGTAAATAGAGCCATTGTAAATTAAATTGTAGCATTGGAATAATGCTATAACATATCATAATACAGCATCTAATTTGTGCTACCATATCATATATAATAACATCATAACAATGCTATAATATATATGAATATAATAACACTTTTCATAAACGCTATAATCAGGGATGTACTCTATTATAGCTCTGGCAGACACAGCGTTTATGAAAACGCTATGAAAGTACTTTCATAGCGTTATTAGTGAGCTATGAATGTACATATTTCTTGTAGTGTGGATATAGAATAGATCATAGGTTTAGATGTTAGTTTTGTAATCCTCCCTATTTTTAAAATAAAGACATTATTTTTTCTATAAATATCATTTTAATATAAAATTAAGAAGAAATAACACACATATTTAAAAAAAAAAATGTTTTTATGAATAAATTTTAAGTTTAATTATGCTGTCATCATAGAATATGCCTATCTGGTGATGACACAAAAAGGTGTACACAAATATGTGGGATGTATAAGTTTAAGATTAATGGTATGGATTGTAATTTCTTTGGTAATGACACATAATTATGATAATTTTGTAAATTACATGTAAAGACAATATTCCCTCCGTTTCACAAAGAGTGTCGTTCTGACACTTTTTTTTGTTTCAAAAAGAATGTCGTTTTAGAATTTCAATGTAAATTTTGACATAAAATACCATTTTTAACCTCAAAATAAATTCAGAAAATTAATTATAATTCTGCAAATTAATAAGGATATAAGAGACATTTTATTTTATTTTTTAATTTGTGTGAAGAATGTCAAAACGACACTCTTTGTGAAACAGAGGGAGTATAACTCTTTACCATTGCTTATCAGTAGGGAATGTGTATCATATTGATTGTTCTCGGTATCATGCGAGATTTCTCTTACAATTGTAGGGTTGATTGTTGCCCAATTCAATTGGAAGAACCTTGCTAAAAGACCATATGGTCCCGGAGCTTTGTTGGCGGGACTTGAGAACTTTGCTTCTCTGATTTTATCGGGTTTTGGATCAACAATTAGTTTCACATAATATTCAGCATAGATACAAAGATATAGTGCTTGTTACACAATTTCATATATGTCTCTTGCGTCCGAGGTAAATAAATTCTGAATGTAGTTAGTGATTACTTTTGTATTTGATATGATCTTCCTGAAAAAATAGATCTTCCTACATTTCGCCAATTAATGTGATTTTATTTACTGCATGCATTCCTCTAGCAACCGCGTGAAAGTAGCTGTTTTTTTTATTTTTTTAATCTCAAATTTATTAGCTTATCTGCCACCGGATTTTTAGCCTGTACGATACTATCCACATTCCAGACAACCAAATGGCTAATTAGACTGCACACATGCAACAAGATCGGCCTTACTGATAACTTCTCATCACATCAATCAATCAAGCCTAAATATACATTGATCTATGTACCTTGCATGCATCAACACTACTCAACATTATGCATATATGTTGATATATGATATCACACAAGGGACAAAACAGTAATTTAAATCAGAAATTCAGATTTTATTAGATCGGACAAAATACAACTGAGTTCGTTTATAGAAGTGATAAACGAACTAAGACTTAAGAAACTAAGAAGCTAGCAAATATCTTGAGTTCTCGGTCTTTAAGTCTCTTGGGGTTTTTCTTGTGTCTTCTGGTGTCGATTCTTCTCCCTTTATATACATGCTTTAAGTCGGTCTTCGCGGGGCGTCTCCTCGATATAGGACCGAGAAGACTTTCATTTTCTCTCAGAAGTTTCCTTTTTCCATTCGGAAACTTTTCTTTTTCATCCGAACTCAGGATCCTTCTCGATTCCTTTGAGAAGTTTCGACCGACTTCGGCTTATGGCCACGTCCGGCCCAGGAGCTCGTCCGGCCCAATCTTTCTGGTACAATTCCTTCGTAAACCGGATTTAATTCGTACCAATCTCGGTTTGTACTGGAGAAAACCGGGGGTGCGGTTTTCACTTCCAACAGTTAGCCCCCCCCCCAGTTCGGCGAAAGTGGGTTGCTTTTTGTCGAACTCATTTGAGTCATCATCTCAGAATCAAGTTACAAACCCAGCTCGGAAAATTTGGTCGATCTGTTTTCCTGGGCGTTTCAAAATTCGAATTTAATGCGGCGCGTGAATTCCGGGATTTTGCGGAAATCGAGGAACCACGATTCCCACTGTTTATTTATAAGGAGGAACCTACCTCACATTCATTATTTCCACATCAGCATATATAAGGTACGCCGCTCTCCTTTCTCTCTCTGACTTGTCCGCCGTGCTCTTCAAACTCTCCGGTCAATCTTCAAGTTTTCCGACCAATCTTCAAATTTTTCCGATCCATATTCAAACTTCCCGATCAATCTTCATCATGTTCTTCATTTTCTTCAAACTTCTCTTCAAATCTTCTTCCTCCGACCTCCCTGTACCAATCTAAAATGTCTTCTGATTCTTCAATCAATTCGTCGTCCCATCAAATCCTTCCAGAGGATCATCATGACCCCTCTGATGTGAGTGCAGTGGGTAACACAAGTTTTACCCTAGACAAGCTGCAAGTGCACAACAAACGCAGTAGTACTTAGGGATCGAATCCACAGAGATCTGTGTTTTGAGGACTTCTAACTAATGCTAAAAACAATCATAAACCTAATCTAATAAAAAGAATTTTTGGTTTGTCACTAGATCTAATTATGTAGAAAATTTAAAAGGCTTGAAGTAAAAATCGGTTGAAAACTTATATGAAAAACGGCGTTGGGTTCAAGGTTCATCTTTAGGGTTCATGTTCTAAAACAAAAGGAATTTAGGCAAGGATTTTCTATGACTCTGAAACTAGGATAGACACATGTAAGATTAGCCAACTCTCGTCACCTTAATCATCCAATCACTTGTTCATGGCAATTAATTCTCGCTCTCATGCCAGAACAAGATCATGTTTTGTAGATCGAAATCCATCTCGGCTTACGTATCCTTCGTATGTAGCTTTCGTCTCTTACGACGGTGACGTCCATAAGATCCAGTTCAGGCAACCCAGATACAACACTCTCGTGGCTCGGATTAAACCTAGGATCGAATTCTGGGTGATCAATCCAGAATTACTGCTTGGAGATTTGGATGAATGGGAGAATCATGATAAAAATCGAAATCCTTTTTCCTAAAAACCTAGATGTCATTCGAACATGGGGTCCCTTTGGATTACCCTTTCACCCAACTAGGTGACTACTCAGACATAACTGAAGTAGACATCATCATCGGTTCAGAACTAAGAAGACGAAAAGTAAAAGAAACAAAGTTGCAGAAAAAATTCTTTTATTGAAGACAGAGTGGCGATGGAGAGCTTCTACAAATGCAAAAAAATAAAAACTAAAACTACAAATGAGTTCTCTCTCAAAAAGAAGAAAGAGGCTCCCTTACAAAAGACCTAAAAATGAGTATTTATAGTGTTTCTCCAAGTCTTTGGCGTCTAGGGCTTGTAAATTGGGTGCAGGAAGTGTCTTGGGCCTTATTTGGGCTCCTGAGGTTCGGACATAGGTCCACCGGGGGTGAAACCTCTTGAGCCGCGGTGAGAAGAAGGCTGGCCGCGGGTGAAAGCACTTGTGCTTGACTGGACTTGTGTTGATCGGCCTTCAGTGCATTGATGATATCTGGAGATCTAACCGTTGGATTGTTTTGATTCCAAGTGTGTTGGAAAGATGGTTGTCTCCTCTATAATTCTCCAAATTTGTGGATGATCAGACGGTGAGAAGGTCTTCACTGGTTGCCAAAATTCTGATGGTGTGCGGACTCACGGAAGGTGCTGTTTTTATTATTCCTGACGCTAGAGATCGCCTGTGGGATGTCCCCGGAGATTTTATTTGCATCTATCTGACCTACTTCACTCAGTGCGGGCTCACTTTTGCAATTCCATCCCGCCTGCTCGGCTACTGCAACCGCCGAGTCGTAGCTCTCTCACAAATGATGCCCGAGTCGTGACAAACTACACGGGTTTCCGAACACTGTGCGCCAAGCTCAATGAAGACCCAACTAATCGACTCTTCGAAGATCTCTTCTCGGTCAATCTTCACGCGAAGAAGGATTGGTTCTTCGCGGCTAACGCCAAGCCACGGAGGGACATTGTCACCAGGGTTAAGCCCAGTAAATACAATAACTGGGAATCACACTAATTTTTCCTCGAGATCAAAGAGCTTACAGTTAGCGAGACTGATATTCCAACTCAGTCAGAGTGGAAGATTCCGATCAGTAGCTTTTAGACGATCTCATCCTTCTTTTGATTGTCTTTTGCCTATCTTTTTAACTCCTTTTTTATTTAACTGCGCAGGTCGCCATCTTCCAAGTATCCTTTTCAATTCTGGACTTACAACCGAGTTCCAGACAGCTTTTAGTGAAGTCAGTAAGCGCCGCTGGCCCGAAGCTTGGGAAGAAATACTCTAACGTCAAGCTAAGAAGTCCGGTAAAGTTACTTAGTCACTTTTTCTTTCAAGTCTTTTCCGAACTTATTCTCATATTTTCTTTGCTTTCCTTTCTGTATCAGTTAAGGAGCCAAAGCCCCTGAAACCGAAGAGCTGAACTAAGAAGCTCGTCCTCCTTCCAGACCTCCAGCTCCGAAGCCGCGGACCAGACGAACTCAAACTTCCAACATGCTTTCACTTACCAAGATCTCGAGCTTATTTAATGACGATGAGCCGAACGACGCAGTTCAAGATCTCATTCCAACAACCGATGAAGTTGAACGAAACACTGACGAGGTGCCTCCAGTGCTGAACTTATCTGATCAAGCTGGTCAGAAGAAATCGAAGAAGAAGAAGTCCTCCAAGAAATCCAAGAAGGTGGAAAGCGTTCCTCAGCTTCATGATGCCGATGCCGAACTTAATCCTATGGACCCCACGGCTTCTGAACAGGCGATCCGCCAGGACCAGCCCGAGCCATCGAATGCTCGAAAGAGGCAGGATCGAGACCCAGTCGACGGATCCCCTCAATCTGAGCCGACAAAGAGATCAAAGGTCCGGTTCGACTACAACGAAGAGGTCCCTCTGGAGGATAACATTGATACATGCGCTGATCTTTACCATAAGCTCTTAGCGAGGTGCCTAGCCTGCCGAAGGTCTCCGAGCTGCGCTTCCCCAACTTGTACAAGGGAATTGTCCACACAACCGCCGTGTTAAATTTTCCTTTTAATTTGGTTCCCATTCCTCCTTTTTTCCAAGTATTTTTCTTGATTCACTGTTACGTTCGTAGCTTGCTAGTCAAACCAACACACTGGTCGCAGGATACGAGCTGGCCTTGTATGAGGAACAAGCGAGGGTTCAAGAGTTGGAAGAACAGATCGCCAAAGTATAAGAGCGGCTTTCTACTGAGCACCAAATTAATGACAAGCTACACAATGACATTGACTTGCTGAAGGAGGAGAGTTCTGAACTAAAGGCTGCAAAGGCTGAACTGATGGAGGCTCAGAACCTTTTATCCCGGGAGTTTACACAGGACAAAGAATGGTTGCAGAGTATGTTAGCTCGCAAGAGGGATCGAGCAAAGATGGTTCATGCTAAGGCTTGTGAGCACTTGGAAAAGGTCATCCAGAGTTTAGATGATGCCAATCGAGCTCGCAAGCCCTATCTAGTGGTGAATCAGCTCACCGGAGTTCTCAGCTTCATCAAAAACTTGAAGAAAAAAAGGTTTGTACGAGGTGCCCCCTGAAATGGTTGCGGAGCATGAAGCAAAGCATGCGGCGGTGTTCAAAGAGAATCAGTTTGTCGACGCGTACGTTCTAACCGAAGAGGATAAGCGTATATCGCCGCTCGCCGAGATTGAAGGGGGCGTTCCCGCTGAAGGTCCAACTTGCGGAGGGAAAGATTAGGCTGGGATCGAGTAGTTCGGTTTGAATGAAGATATGATCAACGTCGATCAAACTGCTACCTCGAAGACTGTTTCATTTTTCTTCTTTCCTTTCTTTTATCGAACTCGATTGTCCTTGATGGGTCTTTTGTAATGTTTTATATGCTTTTTAACCCTCAGTGGATTTTTTATATTTCGAACTGTTTGCCCTTGGTGGGCTATAATCTATTTATTTTAATTTTGTTATAAGATTTTGTCTTTGAGAAAATTCGCTAAGTAGTAGCTCGGTTTTCAATGAATTCGGTCCGAACTCAATTTTATTTGTTTTTATAGCGAGTAGCTTTAACTCGGCTTACGCTTGCAAGTGTTGAGAACTCGGCTTATGATGCGAATCTGAGGAGTTCGGCTTTGAGTGCGAGCGTTAAGAGCTCGGCCTGGGGAACCCAAGTGAGTCGTATCGTAGTGGAAGAGTGAGTGATCGAACCCTTGTAAACGCACGATACAAGCTCAAGGTTTCCTAAGTCGAACCTAAGTATACGAGATGGGCTCGGCTTATTGTTCTTGGTGACTTAGAAATTTTTTTTGCGGGACTGGCCCCGGCTTTATAATGTGGAGTTTACCACGGCACCGTGTGGGTGTTAGCCAGACGGATCTCGGCTTTTTGATTTTGCATTCATGTGGAATGCTATCCAACAACTGGCCAGAAAATTGATGTAAGTAAAGTAGGAGTTCGGTATTTCGTAAGTACCGAACTAACTTGTCTCAAGCTTTCTCTTAATAAAATTTTATTGATGATATACCTGGACTCGATGACGAGCTGCCTGCATACCATTGAAAATAGATCAAGCCATTCGTAGTTCTAAGTACAAAAGATGTTCTCTCCGAACTTAGTAGTTCGAAGGCTTTTTTTTTTCTTAGGTCAGAGTGATCGACCTAATAGTAGTAACATTTGAGATGCATTGAATTCCAGGATCTCGGGATCGGGGTTCCGACCAGCTTCATTAGTTGATAAACTCCAGGTTTAACGACCTTCATGACTTGGTAAGGTCCTTCCCAGTTCGAACTGAGTTTCCTTGCATTCTTTTCTTCGGTATTTTGGTAAACTTTGCGAAGTGACGGTCTTTAACCTTTTTGTTGTAGTAACGAGCTGCCAGTTTTTGGTAATTATGTATCCTTAGTAAAGCCCGTTCGCGATGTTTCTTCGACTAAAGCAATTGTGTCGAGCATCAAGTCTTTATTAACGTTGGGCTTCTGAGTGAGCATAGTTCAGCCGATATGGGAAACGTTTAGTTCGGAAGGATACTTAGCTTCTGTTCCATATGCGAGAAAGAAAGGTGATTGACCGGTAGAACGCAGCGGCGTAGTTCGGTGAGACAATAAAACACCGTCGAATTCGTCTGCCCATGTTCCTTTTGCCGTCTCTAGCCGCTTCTTGAGGCCATCAATAATTGTTTTGTTTGTTGCTTCGGCTTGCTCGCTTCCTTGAGGGTACCTCGGGTGGAAAAGCTCAGGCGAATCTTCCATTTGGCGCAAAAGTCGGTAAAGATAATGGAAGTGAATTGAGTGCCATTGTCGGTGACGATCTCACATGGGACACTGTGTCGGCAGATGATGAACTTCCAAACAAACTTATTGACATCGATACCATGGATCTCGGGGTATGTTTTGGCTTCGATTCATTTAGTGAAATAGTCGGTAACAACGAGCACGTATTGTTTCTGGCTCGTAGATCGGCGAAAGGGTCCGATAATATCCATTGCCCATCGCATTAAGGGATATGGTGCGGTGAAGGTCATTAGGAGTTTGGTAGGGAGGTTGCTCATCGGGCCGTGGCGTAGGCATTTCTTGCAGTGTGTGGCATACTTCTCGCAATCTGAGAGCATAGTTGGTCAGTAATAGCTGGTTTTTGTTTTAGATCTGAATGCCAAGGAGCGAGGTCCGGAATGATTTCCTCCTTCTCCTTCGTGCACTTTCTGCATGACTTCCATGATGTCGTTTCCGCGAACGCAAGTTAAGAGTGTGCCGGACGCGTCCCATCGGAGTAGAGTGCCTTTGATGACCATGTATCGTACTGCTCGAGCCTTAAGTCGCCGAGCTGGCCATTTGTTCGCAGGAACCGTTCCGTCGCTGATGTATCCGACGATTTCCAAAGTCCAGTCTTCTGGCTCGTCTGTGCCTTCAGCTTTGATGTCGATCGGGACGTGTTGTCCCTCGGATTCATCATCTGGATTGGATTATGTGTCGCTTTGCTCATTCGTATCAACATTATTATCGGTGATAGGCTCTGTAGTCTTCTTCTTTTTGGTGAGGGGTGGTGCTAAGTTCGGATGAGCCTCGTAGTCGCGGCGTCGCGTGATGATGTTGCAAACGGGTGCCGGTTCAATACTAGGTCGATCGATTGCCTCGAATGGGATCGTTCGCCGAAGGTTGGGATCCAAATTAGATGCCAGAGCAGCCAAGGCATCAGCTGAGGCGTTCTCGTCGCGCGGTATCTTTGTGAGCTCGAAGGTTGAGAAATCCGAAGCAAGGTCTTTGAGGACTTTCAGATATGCATCTATTCGGTCATTCTTAGCTTCATATTCTCCGTTGAACTGGTTTGCTACGAGCTGAGAATCGCAATAGGCATGGACTTGTTTAGCACCGATTGCTTTAGCGGGTCGTAACCCGGCAATAAGTGCTTCGTATTCGACTTCGTTGTTTGATGTGGGGAAACCGAGACGAAATGATTGTTCGAGGATTTTGCCATCGGAAGATTTGAGACGAATGTCGACGCCAGATCCTTTATGGGAAGAGGAGCCATCGACATGAAGGATCCATAGTTGTACGACTGGGTTGGCGTCAACGAGCTATGGGGGTAGCTCGATCAGGAAGTCTGCTAGGACTTTGGATTTTGTCGCGGTTCTTCCTCTTTACTCAATGTCGTACTCGCTGAGTTCGGTGGCTAACTTGGCGAGTTGACCTGAATGACTTAGGTTATGGGGGAAGGTGTGAAATGGATTGTCGGTTAAGACGACGATAGCATGTGATTGGAAGTAAGAGCGCAGTTTCCGTGATGAGATGAACACGGCGAAGGCAAATTTCTTCAAGGTTGGGTACCAATATTCCAAACCGTCAAGGGACTTGTTGATGTAGAAAATTGATTTCTGCTCGCCTCTGTCTTCCCGAACGAGTACGCTGCTGACTGCGTACTCTGAGATTGCGATATAAAGTTAAAACGTCTCGCCGGTCTCAGGTTTGGACAGAACTAAAGGAGTAGTCAGGTACTTCTTGAGTTCGGTGAAGGCTTCTTCGCACTTTTTGTTCCACTCTAAATGCTTGTTTCCGCGGAGGATTTGGTAGAACGGTAATCACTTGTCTGTAGATCGGGATATGAACCGATTGAGTGCCGCGATACGTTCGGTTAGTCGTTTAACTTCCCGTTTGATTGTTGGGGACGGGAGTTTGAGGATTGCTGCGATCTGTTTTTGGTTAGCTTCAATGCCTCGCTGAGTGACGATGTACCCAAGGTGATCGAGAATATCGAAGCAGGTGCGGAGATGGCCAATGTGGTCGGTGGCGACGAGTGACTTGACGAGCATATCGTCGATGTAGACTTCCATGGTTCGACCAGCTGACTTGCAAACATCCGGTTGACGAGACGTTGATATGTCGCACCCACATTGTTCAAGCCAAATGACATGACTTTATAGCAATATATGTCGAGATCAGTGATAAATGATGTTTTCTCCCGGTCTTGAGGGTGCATGAGGATCTGGTTGTACCCGGAGCATCCATGAAGGAAAGGAGTTCGTTCTCGGCAGTTGCTTCGACGAGTTGATAGATATGCAGTAAGGGGAAGCTATCTTTGGAGCAGGCTTTGTTGAGATCGGTGAAGTCGACACAGATTCTCCACTTGCCGTTCTTCTTCTTTACAACCATTGGATACGTCAACCAGTCAGGGTATTTGACTTCGGTGATTGATCCTGCCTTAGTAATCGTTCGACTTCGTTAACGGCTTGTGCTTTTTCTGGTCCCAGTTTCCGACGCTTCTGCTTGATCGGCTTGTAGGTCGGGTCGATGTTGAGCTCGTGACAGGCGATCGGTGGATCGATTCCGGGCATATCTTTGACTGACCATGTGAAGGTGGAGGAATGCTGTTTTGAAAATTGAACAAGGGTGTCGCGGATTTTGGGGTCAAGCTCAGCGCCGATACCGACCTGGCGTTTCGGTCGAAGCTCGTCGATGCAGACTTGAGTAATGACCTTCTGTTTAAGTTTTGTTTTTTGGGTAATGAGGTTGGTTGTTGTGCCCTGCGATCTGATGACGCAAGTTTGATTGGCTGACCGAAGCTTGCATTCGTTGATGTAGCATGATCGGGCGATAGCTTGGTTGCCTCTGAGGGTGTATATGCCATCGGGAGTTAGGAACTTGAGGCACTAGTGATATGTGGAGGCAACGGCTTTCATCACGTGTAGCCAAGGTGTACTGAGGATAGCATTTTAGATCGTTGGTTTGTCGGGGACGAGGAATTGAATGACCTTCGCGACTCCGGCTAGATATATCAGGATTTTTACAGTGCCGACCGTCATGCAGCGTTCGCCGTTGAACCCTGTGAGTGGCTCAATGAAAGGTTCGATTTTTTCTACTGGGATGTCAAGCTGGTCGAGCGCATCCTTGACCGAGCTGCCAGTATCGATCAGGATGCGGGTAACTTTGACATCGTCTAGAAAGAGTTCGACGACGAGGGCGTCGTTGTGCGGCTTGTGCAGTCCAATTGTGTCGGCTTTGGTGAATACCAATGGAGTTCCTTTTGGGAGATCGTACGAGATTTTAGGCGCGGTTGCAGCCTGTCGGCTTTACTATTGATTGCCCAAACTAAGTAGCCGCAAGTTTCGATAGCTCCCATGATCATGTTGATGTGTTTCCTAGCTTTGGGGGCATGGTTCTCTGGTGCCGGCTCATCGCGGTTGCGTTTCTGTTGCTCGGGTTTGGCGGGTTGATTCGGTGGACGAGGTGGTAACGCCGGAAGATCCTTTGCGATAGTGTTCTTGGGCTGTGTATTATTAGGTCAGGGTGACCTGCTTCTTTGAGCAGTTGAGCGTCGGAGATTGTCAAGTGAGATTTGCCCTGTCCTGTACTGCGCGAGCAAGTATTCTCGCAAGTGTCTGCAGTCTTTGGTGCTGTGCCCTTTGCGATTGTGGAATTCGCAGAACAGTGACTCGTCTTGGTCTTCGCATCTACGGATCCACTTGTTGTTCCATTGCTTGTTCGGCTGTTGGATAGCATTGGTGTAGAATTTTTTACGGTTTTCGTAATATCTGTCGTAACCTGATTGGGACTCGTAAGTGTCAGTCTTAGGTCGTTCGGGCTGTTTGGTAGTGTAGTTTTGCTCGTGAGCTGCTTCCTCCTCTTCTTCCGCTATGTAGGTGTTAGCTCGGTGTAATGCGTCCTCCAAGGTCTATGGTGGGTTGTGTTTGATTTCACTTCGGAAACTTGTCTTTATCCGAGCTCCTTTCTGTAGACATTAGAGAGCGGCTTCGTCACTCATTGTGCAGTGGGCGACTATTGTCTTGAAGCAATAGATGAAGTCACGAAGGCTCTCGTTTGCTCCTTCAGTTATCTGCCACAGCTCGGAGTTCTTGGTATTCTGTCCAATGAACATGGAAAAGTGCTTGACAAAGGCCGTGGTTAGTTCCTTGTAATTATTTATCGAGTTTGACATGAGCCATGAGAACCAGTCGAGAGCAATTCCACCCAAACTCTCAACAAATAGCTGACACTGGACCGCGTTCTTCTCCTCTGCCGACCTAAACTGGTATCGGTTCATGCAGATCCCAAACGAGGTTAAAGAGTGTCGGGGATCGGTGTTGCCTTCATAGATCTTGATCTTGAGCTTCTCCAAGTGTCTAACGGGCGTGCCCGCTATGCATGGGGTGAATGGTGCTTCTGCGTCTCTTGGATAACGTGATCGATCTCTGGTGTAGCACTCGTTGCTTGATGGATCTTTGAAGTGATCTGGCGGAGTTGTGCTTTCATGGCCTCGAACTCGGCATCACGATTTATATCTGTTGGTGTTTGAGCGTTTGCTCAGCCGAGAGCGGTAGATCGCATGGTTCCGGCCGGATCTTAACTGGGGGTTTGCCCAGTTATGGCTCCGGTAGTTTCGCTGGGGTTCCCCCAGTTTGCTCTGCGGGGGTTCGGTTATCTCCGTGCTCCTGCTCAAGAGGATCTTCTTCGTGATGGATATTAACAGGGTCTGTCATCGCCGGATCGATCTCTCCGTAATCCGATCTAAAAACTGAATTTTCTGTTAGATGCCCTCTACCTGGCGCGCCAATTGTGATATATGATATCACACAAGGGGCAAAACAGTAATTCACATTGGAAATTTGGATTTTATTAGATCAGACAAAATACAACTGAGTTCGTTTATAGAAGTGATAAATGACCTAAGACTTAAGAAACTAATAAGCTAGCAAATATCTTGTGTTCTCTGTCTCTAAGTCTCTTGGGATTTTTCTTGTGTCTTCTGGTGTCGATTCTTCTCCCTTTATATACGTGCTTTAAGTCGGTTTTTGCGGGGCGTCTCCTCGGTATGAGACCGAGAAGACATTCCTTTTCTCTCGGAAGTTTCTTTTATCCATTCGGAAACTTTCCTTTTTCATCCGAACTCAAGATCCTTCTCGATTCCTTTGAAAAGTTTTGACCGATTTCAGCTTATCGGGCCACGTCCGGCCCAGGAGCTCGCCCGGCCCATCTTCCCATTACAATTCCTTTATAAACCGAATTTAATTCGTGCTGTTCTCAGTTTGTACCGAAGAAACCAGAGATGCGGTTTTCATCTCCAACAATATATCATCACGAATTCATAGACTAAGCAAAAGAAAATAATTAAGTTAAGTCAAGTCAAGTGTTGAAGATCTACAAAATCACATTGAGCTCATCACAATGAATATTATTGGTCGCATATGATTTTCATCAAAAATATATAGAAGGAGTATGCACGTAATGCGGTCCAAAACCTAGTATTGATAAAGAATTACGAATAACAAGAACTTGGGTGGACACCAATTTTCAACCCTTGAGCCTTGGATCACAACTGATACTTCGAGAAATTTTGGAACCCGTGGAAAGATTTGGCGATCTGTTCTGACTGCTTCGTTTAGCAATCTTTCTCATTGATTGTGTGAAATCGAGTTTAGGGTTCACTCTTGTAGTAGAATTGAAGGCCTCACAAATTCCTTTGTGCCAATCCAAAGCTTCTTGCATCCCAAGGGCTTCAGGAGGATGTTTCCGGCATCTCTCAGTGACTACTTCGGCGCAAAGACCACAAAGCCATTTACCTGAATACAATTCTTTAACCTCTTCTATGTATTTCATAGTGCATTCTTCTTCTATACCACAACAATCACATTTCACTTGCTTCACTTTTTGCTCTTCTTCTTGTTCTTGCTCGTCTTTTTCACGAAAATTTCGTTTTATCTCCAAAGAAACATCAGAGTAGGCCTTTCGAAGACTCCTTTTGTTCTGTTCATATGAAGATGAAGTTTTATTCGAAGAGCAATAACACTAACAACTTTAGCAATAAAATACAAACGTATTAATTATGAAGACTATCCGTTTTTAAATGGTATTGTTTATCAGTTTATTACCTTGTGAGGAAGTGATACATCATACATCATAGGAAATAGAGTTCAATTAGAATTAAAAACAAACTAATCATGCAATATGATGACACGTACGCATTGGGGGGTGTAAAGAAAATATTTTAAAATCATATAAGTAGGTAAGAAAATACACGTGTGACGTATGTATGTTTACTATATATAACTACCATTGTTCCTCGTTCGCTTGCTCTTTTCGTTGTTCTCGTTGTTCCAACTGTGGACTGTGTATCTTGTCGTTTTTTTTTTTTTGGCTAAACGTGTATCTTCTCGTAGTTCTTCAATTTTTCTTTTTTGATAAGTATTTGAATTGTTCTTCAATGCATGAGATATATATACACTTTGAATATATTCAAGATTGCATGCATACGTGATACTACACAGTTGCATTGATGACTAATGGGAGTGAGAATCATGCCCAACAAGTTCACTTTACAGCGAGTTGAAGGTAATCTACTTTTTCTGAAAGCCACAATACGAACAGTTTTTTCAAACATTTTTTTTCCCTCAACATGACTTTTCTCACTGAGATTTGAAAGGAATAAGATTGGTTGTAAGAGAAAAAAAAAATATATATATATATATATACATATATATTTCATATTTTTTTCGCCGGACAACATCAATACATATTCTTTGTAGATATGTGTAAGAGTCATTCTGATTGGATATGTGATCATTGAAATTTAACTATTTTGCTATTTCAAGACCTTTATTAGAACTCACAAGCTTATTTATAGAATGAAAAATGGAGTGGCCACCAGATCAATGTATTATCCTGTATGAGCTTCCTTCATATTTTTATTAAGTTAAGTGGAGTGCTGAAGATCCACATATCACGACATTGACCTCATCAATAGTTGAAAAATCCGTGCTACACGCAGGTATTCAACTAATTTTGCATACATAGTCTAAAGTTTTTTTAACCTCAAGTAATAAGTAAGCGATGGTGATGGATTGCTACTATTTAAAATATAAGATCTGAAAGAAATCTATATGTGTAATTCACAATTTATGAAGTAAAAACCAAAGAGTTTTGCAAGAACATGTTTCAAAGTCATTCATTAATAAAAAGTGTGAGGATAAAAAGGTGTGGCTGAGACTAACGTAAATAAAAAGCAAAAGTTGTCCAAAAAGGATAATGAAATTCTAGGCCTGTGAGGGGGTTCACGAGGAGCTAAAAATAGGTGACCCTTTACCGCAACTACTCTACTTCTTGAACGATATAATAATTTGCTTAACGAAATTCAACTGAAACCTTTTTATTTAGTTACATTCTTTCAATTATTTTCCTATAAAACTTTAAAATCGATCAAATCAAATTAGAAATATCTTTTAAAATTAGAAGATCTTGTTAGGAATCACACATTCAAAGTATACTGGAACTTCGGGATTAGGGAACATAGACCAATTCGTTTATTGCAATTTGATTTTGAATTAAAATTTCATAAAACTTAACATGGTATCAACTATCAACGCTCGATTTTGACCAAATTATAATGGCCAAAGTAGGATTGCATATAGATATGAGACCGGAGAGCCATTATTTTGATGGACCTGTTAGTGCAAGTGTCAAAAGTGTAGAAAACAAATAAATGTCTTAAAACGTACAAAGTTGAATGGTGTATTCACTAGAACTGATTAAGTTAACCAAACAACATATTACATTTAATTTGGTGTTACACAACTCTAACTGCGTAGATTGTCCCCAAATGATTCCTGTTCTAGCTGTTTCCCACCTAGATCTCATTCTACTGTGGATCCAAGGAGCAAATGATCAATCATTCAACTGATTTGTTATGGAAGCTTCAAGGTACACTATCTAAACTTGCGGCTCAAAGTGTTAACTTAACCATTTCATGCTCAAGTATATTAGACCCATTACCTAGCCTAGACCTAGGATCTTCAAGCAATCGTCATTCATGGCATAACCATATTCTACACATCTATACTTTCCTGATCTTGATGCAACATATATTTGAATATTTGTTGATCTGGATGCAGCGTGATTGATCGATTGGTTGGTTGTGTTCATTTTGTTAGGAAGTTATGTTTTATCAAGTGACCCATTCACTGTAAGAATATTTATATTTTTATGTGACATATGTGTCTTTTCGGTTTAATTGTAAAGATAAAATTCATATTAAAGTTTACGGTTCTAATATAAAAGATGATACCGTGATGGATCGGTTTCGATTAAAGACATTAGAATCAGGGTGTATTGATAACCCTCCTCCCTTACCATATTAAATTTTATAAGTGTTATTCTCTTAAATGGTTATATATATATATATATATATATAATATGAAAGCATATATATGAAAGTACACGATGGTTGGAAAAGCAACTCAATTATCTGTACATATATATATGTTGGTGGTTAATGTTGAAGGGTGTGGAAAACAATTACGTGTCTCTTCACTTAGAAGAGAAACAATTAAGTTTCCTTAAAACAGAAAACCATCGATCAAAGAGAAGATAAGATTCCTTGTCCATCAAAAGGAATCATAAAGGAATTAGAGGTCAAAGGGAGGAAGAAATCAATTGGTGAATAGAATCCATATCAAGTCTTATCAAGCATGGATCAAGGTTAATCTTTCTTCTTCTGCAAGTATTTGTTTGTGGTTGAATTAAATTAAATCTAGATCATCTTGGGAATTATATTTCATAATTGAAATCATTAAAGTAATTTACATTCACTACAAGAAAAATACTCAAATTTTCAAGGGAAACTCCGAAGACAATAAATTCGTAAGGAAGTCCCAACGAATTTTCGAAGAAATCCTGAGAAAAGAAACACCTGTTAAGAGTCGACCAGATATTTATGATGGTTTCGTAAAAATAGTCGGTAATTCCCAACCGATTTCTGAGCGATACATCAAGTTTTGAATTCTATCAAGCAATCAGTCAGGAATACTAATGATTTTCCGATGACAAAATTTCGTTAATATATCCGTTACTAACCGTTTTATAGTCATTTGAAAAATTCACACCCCATCGGAAATCTGTTGGAAATCAATCGAGAACGCACAGAGAATTCAATATTGTCCACCCTCATTCACAACTTACACAAAAAAAAAAATATATTCTTCAAACTGAAAATATATGATTATTTTTGATCGTGGATGGAGAAACCTTGGTTTGATCCAAAGATGAGTCAACTGATGAATGAGTATGTAACATGTATTGAAGAATTCATAATATTTGCAACAAACAATAGCATCTAATCTCCTTTATATAAAAAGAATTCATTTGCTGGCTTCTTAGCCATCCACGTAATCAAATTTAATAAAAAAATATTTAGTCAGCGAAATATCAATGGAATCCGCTTCCTCTTCGTGTAAGTCCACACACAAAAGCCCATCAACTCTCAGCTCCTCTCATATCACACACTTACAACAAATACTGAATTTGGATTTCAAAACAAAGAACGATGAATACACAAAGGCCCAATACACAAGTGCCCAATAGACAAATGTCCAATATGAAACAGAAAAAACAATTACGGCCCAAATAACCTAACCTTATCTCATTCCCTGCAACATCAACGCCTCACCGCTTCCACTCTCTCCTTGTCTTTCACCACACCGCTAGAACTTTGAGAACGGAAACGTAAAGTATAATCAATAAAATTCCTGCAGCCGTTTCAAATCAGCCCCACACTCTATTCATCTGAATAACGGATTACCTTCCACCTTCCTCTTCTAAATGCCCACTAACTCCAAATCGAAACTGCATAGCAAATTTATGGCTGCTCAAATCGCACCACGCATTCATCCTCCTTATATAAAAGGGATTACCAGCGTCAAATAAATCTCCCACCTTTCGTCTCTAATACAGCAATGGAGAAGAGAGATAAAGAAGTTTCAAATATTTGCTGACAACCAAACTCAAGCGAATTTTGCCATTTCAAATCTTCACCCTCTGTATATAGACTCACATTTCCGAAGGCCAAAAAGAATGAGCGAGCTCTCGGGAGAGGGGTTTTAAAAAGTCAAAAAGGATAAGAATTACCATAGTAAAGAGCAAACCGTTGTGAATAACTGCCCGGTGTGTGGTGAGGCTCTTCAACTCTCAGACAAACTCAATGCGATGATTTATTCATATGACTCTGTTTCGACCAAGGAACGGATAATCAAGTGATGACTGGAGAGTTTTTGACTGATAGACAACCTTCGTATGGGTGAGAAATCTCTTTCTTTCAAGCTTAATTATCAGAAAATTTTCCCCACTTAATCTACACTTCATATTTTGGACGTTTTGTTCAGATGGATGTTCAAACTAAGTGAATGGACGTACTTATCAACTTATGACGTTGGTTTGAATACTGGTTCAAGTGCTTCACATATTGTGGTACTCATTCCTTTCTGCCCTCTTTTCTTCGTCTCATGATCTTTTGTTCAAATTTTAAAATACCTTATGTGGAGGCCAACAATCGGGTTCTCTAAAACTGTATTCTTAAGAGTTTTTTTTGTTTTTCCATGGGGGAAAATGTATTCCACTTTTATAACGTTTTTCTCTTGGTTTTGCTTCTTGCTTTAGGTGTGATTGACTGAAGACTAATAGGCTGGTCGAAGAGTTGATCGACTCAACGATTGTTTTGTCCATGAGAGCTATTAACCAGTCAAAACTCGGGATTTGACATATGGATCAAGGTAAACTATTGTTAGGACTTTTTATCTCTTAAATGCACATGTCTATCTCTAACCCATGTGATAAGCTATATTGTATGTCACTACACAGTTTCGTTGTGCCCAAAAGCTTCACGTCCTCTCTATCACGCCATTCTAACAAATCATACAGCGGCAAAGGAGATTCTACATAGACTTTCTGAGAAGCAGGGGAAGAAGATAAGCTCAGTGGAATCCGCTTTAAAATACACAGCCTTCTCAACTTCTTTAAGCCATGGAAAGTTACTACCTCTTTTGCTATATTGTGTTTCCTTACTACCGCCCAAAAGCATTCTATCTTAGCTTCTTATAACCATGTAATTAGTATCATTCATGTTGTATCTAATGTCCTTTTTCATTGGGTGAAAAAAACAAAAATATGAGCAAGAAAATTAAACTGTGTTAATGTGTGTGAACTAATAGTTGTGTGTAAACTTTAAGGTAAAGATCGTCCAACTCAGTCAAATACTTATTTATGAGTATGACATAATGATAATAGTACTACCTATTCTAATATACGTACTATATCTAACTTCATAAAAATCTACCAAAGTTTCTTAAGAATATATATATATCAAGAATTTCAATTTGCTTATAGTAAAACATTAGTATGCATTACATTACCCAAATTGAAAATTAATATTAAATAATAAAAATAATTCATTCATTCACCCCTATCTGTCTGTAGGGCGGGATAAACCCTAGTCTAATATATAAAAAATGATGGAAACTCTCCAGAAATTGACAACTCTGCATTTGAGAACCAATAAAAATTAATATTTATTTTTTTATTAATGCATATGCAAAATTTTTTTAAATAATATGAATCAGCCATTTATTCTAATTTTAATCATGGTAAGAAATTAAATTATAAAAATAGTATAAACAAAATTAAAATTTAATTTAAACATCATATATGTATAAATAAAAAATAATATGAAATTTTAATTTCTTCTTCTTTTTGACCATGTGATATACTGTACTCATCATTTTCTAACTAACAAAGATAATTTATTCACAAAACAAGGAAAAAATAATAATAAAACGAAAAATAAAAATAATAGGTTAAAATTTGACCCAAAAAAATAATAGGTTAAACAACTTTGTAAAAACTGAACAACAAGTTAAAAAAAAAAAAATAAGAGCTAGAAAATAACCACACACAAAAGAACATTAATTAAATAATTAGAAAGATAATAAATTACCAAAATTAAAAAGAAAAAATGACAAAACGTAACACAAATAAATATAACTTTTATAGAGGCATGGATAACATAGATAGAATCAATGAAAAATATGTGAAAACAAAACATAAAAATAGTAAATTTTAAAAAGTGAAAATAATAGCTAGATCGAGATTCAATGAAAAAAGTAAAAAACAATGAATAGAAAAACAATGAATAAAACACTAGCTAGGATCATCAAGAAAAAAATATATAAAGAATTCATAAGAGAAATCAAAAGTTGAACTAAAAATTTAAAAACCTAAGTAAACACAAATTAAAATCTGTCCCAAATATTTATTCCTATAAACTATTTAACTTAATTTTAACATGTTACAAACATTAAATCATGAGCATAGCTTCAATCAAATTTATATTTAATTTAAAACATCATAAACATAACTTAAATCAAATTTAAATTTAATTTAAAACATCATAAACATATGAATGAAAATAATTCCAGATTTTAAGTTCATCTTATCATTTAATTTTTTGTGTGACTTAATCTTTATTTTTGAATTACTAAAGATAATTTAATCTCAATGCAAAAGAAGAAAAAAAAATTATGAGACAAAAATGGAAACAATAGACTAAGAAAGTTTTAAGTATCTAAACATAAAAATATAAATTAGCACTAAATTGTAATTTAGATAAAAGAATTAAAAAAACAATGGATGACTGAGTATTAAAATTATCAAAAAATTATGAAAAACTAATACAAAAAATTAAAAGTTGATAGTCTATATCCCGCAGCATAGCGCTGATTCTCTTCAAATGAGATTAAAACTTGGTAATATTATCTTTGTACTAAATGTCAGGATGATAAATTAGTCTCTATTAACGCAGTATAGAATCACATGTATAAGAATGAGTTTACATTAAAGTACAAAATTTGGTTTAATGTAAACTCATTCTTCCCAGTATATTAATGTAAACTCATTATACAAACTTATATAAACAGCAAACCAAATTTTGTACTTTAATGTAAACTCATTCTTATATCTGCATTAAAGTACAAAATGAGTTTATATCTGCATTTGTAGAAGTGGCTTATGGTTTGCTGTTAATTTGTTCGACAGCAAATAAGGTAACGACAATACTACTATCTTCTGGTTTGCTGTTTCCTTTGCACTGAAATTAAATAATATATGATTTTGAAACCGATTCTACATGTCTAGTCTTCATACCATGCTTTGAAAACTAATCATATCGATGTATTTATTGCTTTGAAATTTGATAATTTGTTTTGTAAATCTTTGATAAATTATCGATTCATCTCACAATTTACATTAAAACTATATGTAATCCGTTGATTAACTTGGTTAAAAGTGACTTCTGTGTAGTTAGATAGAATTAAATTTTCAATTGTTCTCCACCATGGTGTTTGCTGTCGTGGAGATTATAATAAGCTATTTTACAATTGACCTACGATAATACTTTTGATAGCGATGTTGGGTTTTCAGTAGCAGCTTCCTCGTATTTTCATTGTTTTCTTTAGTTTTTCTCGTAATTTACAGAAAAAAAAAAATAGTTCCTGTTTTTCTTCTATTTTTTCATGAGTCTGTGCGTACCAAAAGCTTGCTCGTTTTCATATTATATCTTTAGTTTTTCTTTTTGAGAAGAGTCTAATGTTCCACCTTATTAATAGGTAACTATGGACAAATCATGGATAAAAAAATCTCGTTTATCTGAAGACTATAGATTAGGAGTAAGCAATTTTTTGGATTTTGCCTTTGGTAAATCAAAGGCAAAAATGATGAAGTGTCCATGTACTCGCTGTTCTCTATCAAATTCCAAGTCTAAGGAAGATATTGAGGGAGATTTAATGTGTTTTGACTTTCTCAATTCTTACACACGGTGGATATTACATGGAGAAGAGACTAATATCAAAGAAAACATCACAGAATTACCTTCTCAAATAAACAGTGTTCCAGTTGAATCTACTTCAATTTCGCATCTCTTAGATGATATATTCCCTAATGTCAACATGAATGCAAATGATGGATTCGGTTCGTCTGAGCAACCTACGAATATGGATGGGCCAGCAACTTCAAGGGAAACCCATGAAAGAGAAGAAAGTTTTGATGAGTTGCTTGGTGATTTTAGTCAAGAGCTATACTAAGGCTGTACTAAATTCACTAGGTTATCCTTTATATTGAAGCTACATCATATCAAGTGTATGTGTGGGATCAGTGATAAGGGAATATCCTTGATTCTTGATTTGCTTAAAGAAGCATTTCCTCATGCCAAATTGCCTTGCTCATTCAATGACATGAAAAAGGTTATTCGCAAGTTAGGTTTGACATCTGAGTCAATTCATGCATGCCCAAATGATTGCATATTATACTGGGAAGCAAATGCAGATAGGCAAACTTGCATAGTCTGTGAAACATCTAAATGGAAGAAAAATAATTCACCAAACGGTGAGCTGTCTGGATCAGGAAAGAAAAATAAACGACTACCTGCAAAGATTTTGCGTTATTTTCCTCTGAAACCACGCTTGCAACGCTTATTTATGTCCTCCAAGACTGCTGCTGACATGAGATGGCATGCAAGTGCCAATGACAGTGATGGTAAACTAAGACATCCTAGAAAGCATTTAATCTGCAACATCCTGAATTTGCATCTGACTCAAGAAATGTTTGTTTTGGCTTGGCTTCTGATGGTTTTAATCCATTTGGTACAATGAGCACAAATTATAGTATTTGGCTGGTAGTTTTATTTCCATATAACTTTCCACCGTGGATTTCAATGAATCAGACGTCGATGATTCTCTCTATAATTATTCCTGAAAAACAAATGCCTGGCAATGATATTGATGTGTATTTGCAACCACTTATTAAAGAGTTGAAAGAATTGTGGTATGATGGGATCAAGACTCTAGATGCTTCCACAAATCAGACTTTTGATATGCGAGCAGCCATTATGTGGACTATTAGTGATTTTCCAGGTCTTCGAAAATTTTCTGGTTGGAATACATATACATCACTAGCATGTCCAAGTTGCAATTACGATGCTATTGGACAATGTTTACGCCATGGTAAAAAAATTGTTTTATGGGTCATTGTCGTTTCTTTCCATTAGATCATAACTTTCGTCAAAATAAGTCTGATTATGATGGAACAATAGAAACTAGATCTCCACCAGTCACACCAACAGGATCTACAATTATGCAGCAACTTGAATCCGTGAATGTTACACTTGGTAAAAGAGCTGGTTCAGTTGGAAAAAAAAGACGTCGAAATGATAATGATGAGCAGCAATGGAGAAAAAAAGTATATTTTTTTAGCTACCTTACTTGAAATATGTTGTGATACGACACAACTCGGATGTCATGCATATAGAGAAGAATGTTTTTGACAATTTGGTCAGCACAATTTTGGATGATAAACTCAAGTCAAAAGATAACCTGAGTGTTAGAAAAGATCTTCGAGAGCTTGGTATCCGTCCTGAGTTGTGGCCAAATGATAATGACAAGTACTTATCATCATGTTTTACTCTAAATAACGAAGGGAAAGATATTTTCTAGGTGTTTTGAAAATAGTCAAATTTTCCGACGGCTACGCTTCCAACATTTCTACGTGTGTTGATCTTAATAACAGAAAGTTAGTAGGCTTAAAAAGTCATGACTGTCACGTGATAATGAGAGATTTGTTGCCCATTGCAATTCAGAATTTGCTGCCACAAAAAGTGACATCAACCATTGTTGAGCTATGCCACTTTTTCCAAGATATATCTGCAAAAGTCCTTGCTGTTGATGATCTTGACAAATTACAAGAGTGTATTGTGTTGACTTTATGTCAGATGGAGATGTTATTCCCTCCATCATTTTTCACGGCTATGGTACATTTAATTGTACATCTTACCGAAGAAACAAAACAAGGAGGACCAGTCCCATATCGTTGGATGTACCCAGTTGAAAGGTGATTTTCTTTTATTTTATATAAGATATTTATCCACTCATTTAACTGAGACTTACTTGGTTCACTTCTATGAAGGATTCTTGGATATTTTAAATCATATGTTCGTAACCATGCCAAACCGGAGGGATCTATATGTGAACAATATCTAGCTGATGAGTGTGTAACGTTTTGCTCAATGTATCTCGGTGATATAGAGACATGTTTTAATTGAGGCAGTCGTGTTGATGATCAACCTAGTGATAACTGGAGATTTTTAAGCTCTAAATAGGGGTTATCAATCCCTTAGCTGTTGCAGCATAAACGGTTTATCAGTCCAATGTGTAGTAGACACTAGAATATAAGACAGTTTCTTAATTCAAGCAAATGGTGAAGATTGTTTGTGACTAGTGCCTAAAACAAGATTGAAACTAAAACAAAGATTAATGATCAAATAAACAAGCAAGCAATGACAACTAAACAAGATGAGATGATATGAAATGATGGGATCATGAGATTCTAGACATGATAGTTGGCTAGGGTGCTTTGGTGCTAAACCAGAAATGCTAATGACAATGATGAGACATGATTCAAGTGATTTAGAAATCTAATCTAGATTAATCCTCTCATGAAGGCATTAACCTCTACACTAATCTATTTTCAAACCAAATCATCATTTGTGAAATATGAATCAATGAGCATTAAGAAACAGTTCTAAAAGATCATTCAAGCAAATAACAAGACACCATCATGCAGCAAATGCTTAAACCTCTAATACAGCTCTTTCAGGAATTTCATCAAACACTTGTGGTGCATGAAATTTCCAGAATCTAGATCACACGTGATGTGCAAGGATCTAGCCTAGAGAACAGCTGTTTAGAGAAACGAATCAGTGAATCCAGCCCTAAGCACTCCTAATCTAACACTTTAGCACCCTAACCTATACATCTAGAACCTCATTAAGCTAAACTACTCACTAATCATACTAATCTCTCTTAAACCTTTGCAAGTAGAGTAGTTTGGATGATAAATGGATGGAAATGATGGCAGAGATGATAGATAAGATAGATTGAAGCTTTAAACACACAAAAGGTCTTTGATTTTCTCTTGATTCCAACTCTCAAAAACAGATATTTCTCTTCAAAAGGAGTCTTTCACAAAAGAGGCAAAGAATTTTTAGAGAATAAAGCTTAACCTAATCATTAATGTCTCAAAACTATTTATACTAAGGGTTTTCTTAATGGGACAACCCTTAACAAACAGGATATTGGCCCATTAAAATCTTAAAATTTGGACTGAATCGAGAGAAATATCGACGTGCTCCATGGCGATATTCTGGTCGATAGGCCAAAAAGCTTCTCTTAACAAAAATACCCAACCAAACACCTGGTCGATAGTTTGGTCAAAATTATTTCGGCGAGACTGGCTGAGAATATATTGACATGCTTCACCTCAACATTCTGGTCGATAATATGTCGGCGCTCCAGGTTGAAAATATCAACCAAACTGTCGAAGTACTCTCTGGCCGATAGGAATGCATGTTGCTTGGACCAAAACCTCCATAACTTCTAGTTCAGTGGTCCGAACCTCGGTCTGTCAACTCCACGAGCCAGATGGCTCCGTCAGCTACAACTTTGATGAAGGGTCTGAGTCCAGTAGACGTCGGCAAGGGCCTCGTTACACCGGTTTCCTGAGGCGCGTCGTTTTGGTCCTTTAGCAACTGCGAGACATGTGTTCCTTCTGATCGCCACAACGTTCAGCACACAGCTCCAAATTGGACAATCTCAGGCGTTCCGGAAACTAGACTCATCCTACTTGAATCTTGATGAAGGCACCAAAGGCTGGATCGCAATGCCAGTGCTCCGTTTCAGGTGATGAAGTAGAGGGATTGTCGGCTTCTATACACTTGTCCGGTTCTGATGCATTCAAACGAGGGTCTCTCCACGGCTTCTGTCCCAAATGCGCCCTTTTTGCTCCAAATGACCTGTAAACACTCCAAAATGCAAGACTTTATAGGACTTAATGCTTTTCCTATCCTAAACCAACTATAAGGACAAAAACATTGAAAACTACCTAAATGTATGCATGAGACTCAATATTTGGACCAAAAATGCAATCCTAAGTAATGCAAATTATGAATATATCACCTAGAGTACACCACAGTATAAGACCAAATTCTGAACTTGCATCAATTTTCCCAAATACCGGTAGATTTTTTGGAGCTGGTCAGGTTCATACTCTTAGTTGTGTTGAGAGGTTGCAAATGATCTACAGAGGCAAAATCGCCTTTATCAACTATAAGCACATTGATGACTATAAAGGCGGATTTTAACTTGGATGAGGATTGTGCGGATGCGATAGCTGATTTTGTGAAATATATTTTAGCTGAAGGTAATATCTCATCGGCTTCATACTACGAGGGTTAAAAACTTCTAGAAGGTCTTGGATTATCGTATCAGATGATGGATGTGATCTTTGAAAATGATTTACAGGAGAAATGAAAAATAGCATGTGAAGTGTTGTTTTTGTCACAAAGCTCGATATTAGGAAATAAGTGGCAGAGTACTTGTTCCAGATAAACGGATGTAGTATTTGCTAGTAACAGAGCGGTTGAAAAGGTTATAACAATCTAAGCGATAACAGGACCTATCTCATGACATACATAACATAATTTAGATGAAGAGATTGTGCAACCGTCATATACAGAAACGTAAAATTTTAAGAGGTATATCCTAGTTTTGCGTATGAGTGAAGGATTGTATACCTCGGTTGTGTACATATGGATTCAACCAAAGGCATGAGACGAAGTATTATTTGTGGTCAATATCATCACACTTTACAAATTGCCACCTAGTTTTTACCTACAAACAAGAGGTTTTTTTCCTCACCATCCTCGTCCCCAGCCTGGAGTATTGCAAGAAATCTTTGGATATATTTTTTGCAGTAACTAATTTTTAAGTTAAATGTGTTATAGAAAGATGGTGTTGAAGTTTCGATGTTTTGGTCAAACAGAATTTTATTATGCAAGCGGTACTTATGTAGACCATAAGTATTTTTTTCAATATATTATATGCTATCTGGATGTATTAGTACCCAGAAAAATACTGATTTTTTTTTCACATATAACATGAATTTAAATTTCAAAAAACAAGTCCACATTTACAAAATTAGACGTTCTATAAATAAATTTACAAAACTAGATGTTTTATATTTATCTTGGATGATTTCACGAACAAGACGCTGGAAAAGAAGAATCGTTACTCTGATCTGATGCCACTGCTGGCGAGACAAGAGAGTAGCCAATCTGAATGTAAATGTCAACTCCAGTGTCCAAATTCCTTTAAATATAAACATTCCATAAATATCAGACATTCCATATAAATGTACAGAATGAATGAAGAGTGAAGACTCACACTCCACCAGCAATGACTCTATTGGCAATTAAAGACTTTCAGAAGAGGCAAAACTCACGAGGAGAGAGAGACAGGGGTTCGAATCGATCCCATTGGCTTCTTTGAATCTATGGCTCTTAATGTGAGCAACGGTATTCGGGCTCCCATCGGTTAATCGATTACGACTGTGGGCACAGGTTTGCAACAACAAATAATTAAAGAGATATAGAATCTGTTAGGAGAGAGGAGATGCTAAGTTTAGGAAAAGACAAGAAGAAGAAGAAACGTAAAACAGAAATGAAGGAAAAAAAGAGAGAAAGATTAAAAAAGGAATTAATACTTAATAGCATAATATCATTCTCTTTTTCTTTTTTTGGTTATTGAGTTAAATATAATTTGTTTGCTGGTTATACAATGAAAATTACCATTTAATAAAATACTTTTCCATTTTGAAAAAAATTAAGTATTTTCTTTATATTAAACACTAGATTGTGCTTGACCAGATAAAAAATTAAATTTTATTTCACATGCATGATTAAATAGGGTCATTTATATAGGTTACTATATATTATTAGAAACGTTTGTTTTTAAACATTTGTTTTTGAGGTCTTATAGATCTAGCACTTATTTTAGTACTCACAACCATTTCACCCCTGTAAAATACGGCAGGTATGACAATATACCGTACACAGAGCAATAAAAGATAGGATAAAATAGTCATTTTAACGCCAAAACTGCTAGATTGCAAAAATGACTTTTGTAAAAGTGCTACTTTTCAAATATCTTCACTTAAGTATCATTAAATATCTGATTATCCAAGTTAAATTAAGTTTGAAATGTAAAAAGTATTTAGAAAATGTAAGCACAATGGATATATATATATATATATATATATATATATATGAAACATTTAGGAAAAATGATTGCCAGCTACACACTATATACTACCACATGGATACACATGCATACTAAATTAATGCATCCCATTCTCCACGAACTATATGATTTATCGACATGTATCACTTAACAGTAAATAACATGACTAACATCATAAGCAATCCATAAATGGAAAGAACAGTGTATCAGAGAAAGGAATCTGACACCAAATAATAAGTGTATCAAGAACTATGCGACTATATAATAATGTACCTGGCCAGAATTACATGAATATATAAGTAATATATCACTACAAGAAAACACAGTTTTTCCGACTACCGTTTGCGACTACAATGTTGGTTGCAAATATTTGCGACTACTTTGTAACTACTTTGCGACGACAACAGACACATATTGGTTGGTAATTAACTACGGCACTTGGTCGTTGTTAAATAGTCGATAATTAGCGACTATTTAATGACAAATAGTTCAGTTTTTAGGGATACTCGCAAATCAGTCTTAATTTTTGACTATATGGCGACTGTATTTTTAGTTGGGAAATGTAATGGTAACATATTCGAAAATCAGCGACCACTTTGTAGCGTTAGTCTGTTGTCACTGTTGTGTCGCAAAGTAGTTTGTAAATAACGTTAAAAAATTGGAAGTGGTAAAAGTCTCACATCGACAAAAGGGAATGAATGTCAAGTTCAACATGTTCTAGAAATAGCAAACAGGTGATGACGGTCTAATAGGTCAGATTGAGGAAATCGAAGTTGATAGTTTGGTAGAGGGTATTCAACCTTGTGAAGAAATTGATTACGAAATCGAAGACGCTGAAGCAGAAGATAAATTTCTTTGTAACTTATCAACTTCAGATAATGATGATGAAGAATTTGATTAATACTCTAGTTAATATAATTTATTTATCTTTGTAACATAATTAGTATGCATATCTAAAAAAGGACGTAAAAATTTAGTGTAGCTTATATATTCATTTCCTAAACTACAATTCATGAATTATAAATGCAGCTAACTGGTTACGAGTCTTTAAAGAGAAATCAGAGGGTGGGGTTTGACACTCCACCTCTTGCTTTTTCTGTTTTGGTAGTAGTCACAAAAACGTCCTAAATAACTGACTGATTTGCGACTACAATTGTTATGCAGCTTTTAATACATCGTTAGGATTTGGTTAATGAGTTGTGAACTCTCTTCTGCACTCTGTTATGTCAGACTAGGATATGGTTAGTGTGTTTAGAACAAAGCCTTTTCTTTCACACTGAATTGTCTTTATTTCCGTTTTTCATTAATCCCAAGTTGATTTATGAAGTTTTTATTACATAATTTATAAAACACTTGGTGTTATAGACAACAAATGGTGAACAAACATAATTTATAAAACAAACCCAACTGATATACATTGTCTTCAAAGCCATAAGGAAACTAACACAACAATTATGGTAGCAAAACATAGGGAACATTTCAAAGTACTTAGTACTACAACAAGTTAGGTTCTTAAACACTTAGAGGAACATTTATTTTACTTAAACAGATATGAAATCGCAGCAAAAAAAAGAAAAAGAAAATCCAGCTTCAAATAACCTTTACCTCGGTTGGGATAAGCATTTCAATAAATAGAATTCCTAAAGTATCACTATAGCTTAATGGATACGAGTCTTGTATAGAAATTAGAAGTTGGGGGTTTGAATCTCAGCTTCAACAAACTTTTAAAAGTTTTGGGAAGGAGTCACAAAAATGTCGTAAATAACCGACTATTTTGCGACTACCTCCGTTACGCATTTACTAACAAACATTTTCTAAGTATAGTCGCCAAGAGTGTCGATTGTGTGACTACTTAGCGACCAACACCTGAATCTGAGACTGATTTGGTACTACTTAGCGACTATCTAAACCCTTAAAAAGAGAAACCTCAAAACCGAATTCTAAATAAGATATGTTTAACATTTTAAAGTTAATTTTAACAATCTATAAATTAAATATTGAGAAAAGAGTAAAAATAAATAAGTATCACATATTTTAAGCATATGTTTGCAAACCCTAAACATTTTTCATAAGTGTTGCATGTATTATACATAAGATCATTTTCAAAGAGCTAAACTTTCATAATTTAGTTAGACAATGCTATTTTATTCATTTAAAGGGGCATTATCTTTTTGAAGTATAGTAAGAAAGAGCTAAACAACATATTCAAACCTTCAGAACCCTAAAATTATGGGATTTAGGGTATAGAGTTGCGACTAACAAATTGTCGTCACAAAAGAGTCACAGTTTGTGACTCATTTGCCACTATGAATTCTATTAGCAACTACTTTATTATTTTAATGTGCAACTAATTTGTGACTATTTCAAAAATTACGAAAATTTTATGAAATATCAAGCGGCAAAATAATCCCTCCATTCTTTATATGCGACCACAATTGCGACTAATCTACGACCCCCACAATTTTATTACACACGAAAACCTTTTCTCTCTCCCACTTTCGATTCATCTCAATCATTTCTAAACACTTAGCCAATTTGTTCTTTCTTCGACTAATCCTAAGACCATCTCCAACCCTACTCCAAATTTCACTCCAAAATAGAGTTTGGAACAAGATTCTCTCCAACCCTACTCCATATCTCACTCCAAAATGAAGTAAACAAATGAAGTTACTCCAAATATGGAGCAAAAAGTAGAGTTTCTCCATTTTTTTTTGTCATTACTCTGTTTTGGAGGAAAAAATGGAGATACATTGGAGTAAAACGGAATTCCATTTTGGAGCTACTCCAAAATAGAGAAAATGGAGTTATACATTGGAGATGCCCTAACTCTCTTAAATTTTGCCTAAATTTCTCTCGAATCTATACCTAATACTCCCAAACAGATCATCTTCCTTCTTCTCCTCCGAAATCTCTTTCCAATTTCCTTCTTCTCCTCCTAAATCTCTCTATGTCCTAAGAATGCCACTGAAAAGGTCAACTACGGGTTATAAGTGTGGTTCTATGATTTCTCTGTGTTCATTCATGTCTTTTATTAGCTCAGATTTTTTGCATGTTTAGCTTGGTTTGATGCTTAGCACGCTTGTAGAAGGCATTTTTGGTTCTGTATTCTTACTTTAATTCAGACATTTAGGAAACCTTAGACCAATGTTTGATGTTTAGCAAATAAAAAATGTTTGATGGTTACCAAATGTCACACGTGTTCATCGTTTTTGATGTTTGATTTATAGAAAATATATGCATCACAAATTCAGAGCTTGCATTTTTATAGTTTGCTACTCTAATTTATAAAGTTTGCTTCTCTAGTTAGCTTCTCTAGTTGGCTTCTCTTATCTGCATCGCAAGTTCTAATCTTTTTGTTCCTTTCTGCCTTTTGTTTTGCTGAACTATTGTTGTTATAGTCTACTGAAAAGGATGATAGAAGAAACCCTTATGGGCTTGGACAACTTTGAGACATGGTCAACAAAGGGAAAAGGAAAGAGAGCTATGCAAGCTCTTCTTCCACATCGATTTCAGAGATTGATCAACAACTTCAAGCTGCTCATCAGAAGATCGAAGAACAAGAAGCTGAATATACAAGACGGGATAAGGAGAATCGAGTTAATCAAAGTAAGATCTTAAGCTTGGAGTTGCTTGTTTCCTACTTCAAGAAGAATGATGCCGGTTTTGCAGAATTTCTGGCAATTCAATCATCACCAGCCGTGCCAAAATCACCACACCAGCCACCGCAGCAGGAATCGACACATTGCACGAGCAACTGCACCAGGCATCGAACCAACCTCTTCTCCCTTGTCTAACACTTCCTCAATCTCTCCTTCATCTTAAAAATTTACCTTATTTGATCTTTTGGGTTTGGTTTGTGTAAAAGGTACATATATTTATGTTTGGAATGATTTTATAACATGTTTTTCTATTTTGAATCACATTTCAGCTTTTCAATCTTTCAGATTTCGTATTTTTATGAATTTCAGGCTTTTAATTGAAAAATAAAAAGAATCTATTAACAATGAACGGATAGTGGCATAGAAGTGCTAATTGGGACTGGTTTGCGACCATACAAAATTATGGTAAATAATAAGGGTGTCGCAATATAGTTGTTAATATATAACTAAATAGCCGAGTCTTACATTAGTCGCTAAAACACATGTCACAAATTAGTCGTTATTATACAACTACAACTAGGGGTCTTAAAGTAGTCGCTAAATAACTTTGTCACAATGTAATCGCCATTATACAACTATAATCTCTGGTCTTATAGTAGTCGTATATATACGACCAAAACTATGTTATCACAAAATAGTCTGCAAATTTGCGACCACTTTGAGACTCCATATTTTTGCGACGAACCATTTGCGACCACGTTGTAAAGTCTTATAGCAGTCGCAAATTGAACATTTGCGACTAAAATGGGACGATATACGCAGTCGCAACAACCATGTTTTCATGTACTGTATCCAGAACTATACAATAATATTATATGTAGCCAAATGCAACATCAAAATGATCTCAACATAGCAGTCAAAAAGAGTAGACATGTTTCTTCCAAAAACATGTAAAACATCACAAAGATTAAAAAAAAAAACTTCTCCAAAGGAACCATATACTCAGAAAATATCCTAAAATCACACATGTGTTCCCCAAAAACCATCACACATGTTTTCACTAAAAAAATAATAGAATCATTATTCAAAGAGCAACCTAGATATTTGACAGCTTTTGTAGAGGCCTCATTGGCCTCATTAGCTTCCTTTGAGTCTTTGGCCTCCTTGGGTTTCTTGGATTCCTTGCAGTACAAAGATCTGGACATATACATTAAAAAAGGTTGGAATGTTGCAGAGAAGGCAGTATTTTGAAGAAGAGAGGGAGAACATATTACCTCAAGAGGAGAATGAGAAGACATTGTCTAAAGAGGAGAGTAAAAAAGATTTTGCTGATGTTGAAGAGAACATTAAAAGGAAAATAGTGTTAGCTGAGAATGTGAGTTGAAAAGCAGTAACTGATGAGGTAGTGAGTAAGAAGGCAGTACCTAAAGATAAGAATGTGAGTGATGAACCGTACAATGGTATTGGTGAATAATTACAGGATAGTAAAGATTCATAAGTGTGTTTGTCTGATAACTCAGAATTAATTAGTTAAGGTTAAAGTGGTTAATTAGGCTGTAGAAATATTAAATAATGTGAATTACAATGAAGAGCTTTCAAATGAAGATGAATTCTATCATGCTATTGATGACAAAGATGGTGATGAAGAAGAACAAACAGAGAGGTTGGTTAAAAGGAAATTATATGTTGTGTTTAGCTTGAGGCAACTATTTAGTAGTGAAACTACTATATATATATATATATAATATTATAGTGTAGTTTTGGATACATTACTTATATAGTTATGTAGTTTTTGATACATTAGTTATTATAGTGGTATAGTTCTTGATACATGAATTATATGTTTACAAATTCCTTTCGCTTATATACTGTTCCATCTACTCCCAAAATGCTTATGATGTTAATCACATAGTTTATAGTTAATTGATACATGTCATCATGTAGATCATATATATATATGTGGGTAATTATATTTATAGGACAAAAAAAACTATAGTATTGTCCCCTTAGTACTTTTTAAAATTATACCACTTTTGGACTTATATACCCTTTTTAAATAATTACGAAATATTTAAAAAATATTTTTAAAATCTAAAAATTTGGGAAAATTCTGAAAACGAAAGACAAATATATTTTCTACTACTTTTTGGAAACAAAATTTTTAAAACAATTTTTTTACCAATAAAATACAAATTAATAGAAAACATATTCAATAAATCTATAAATTTATAGAATATGTTATCTACTATAGGTGGGAACCCACCCTATCACCTAGCTTCCCATCAAAGATTCCTTTCTGGATCAATGTCCAAGGAATACCGGTACACGGGTTGACTCCAGAGACAATACGCAGCATAGGCGAAGACTTTGGTCACCTTGAGACCGTGGAAATCACATCCACAGCAGCCAAAATGAGAGTTCATATTGATGGACTACAACCACTAGTAATGAGCTCAATAGTAGAATACAACAATGGTGAGGAGGTCACAGCTAACCTGGTCTACAAACGGTTGGAGAAATACTGTAAAAACTGCTTCAGACTGGACCATGAAGAGGAAGGATGCCCACTACTAGCTCAAGCGAGGGAGTCCAAAACCCCTAAAGAAACTATATCAGGGGGCCCTCATCGAAAGAACCTATCCGATGAAATGTCAAACACAAAACCAAGTCATGGTACCTACAGAGCATCACCCCAAAGAAGCGAATCCCGCTATGACCATCAGAAAAAACACCATGGCGAGGGCACCACCTCAAACCGTTACTCACACACCCCCCAATCTAGAGTCTGGGAGTTTAACAGAGAAGGAAAGGGGGAAAGAGAGAGAGGAAAAAGTTACCACTCCTCAGAGGTCTCCGGGGGTGTTCACCGAGGCCCCTACTCAGCTCATAGAAGAGAGATCCCGTGTGCTCCCTATAGCTACAGACATGATGAACGCAACCAATATGACAAGTCATCCAGACCGATCTAAAGAGAAAAAGTAAAGGAAAATGCCCCAGTAAGATCACCAATAAGACAAATGAGGGAGATGTCTGATTCTACCAGAACACCAACACCCCAAAGGAGCAACACACAAACTATCATATCACCTGAATTACCTAAAGAAGCAATTGAGGAAGCACTCGGTGAACTTAGGGAGGTCATGATACAATACTCGATCTGTCCAGACCCAGCTGAAAGTGCAGCAAGAAAGGAGAGAATCCGCTTGGCAGAAGCCGCTGGAGAATTTGAGGAAACGGCGGTGAACATGGTGATGAACTCTATAGGACGTCTGTCCCCGATTGAAGAGACACAAAACACACCAAACTCCAATGAACGCTTATCAGCGTTGAAGAGACTGGGACCACAGAGCACCACGACTTTACCCAACGCAGAAGTAGGAGAGGCAGAGCCCCTAAAGAAAAGAAGAGGCAGGCCTCCAGACAAAAAGAAGACCCCAGGTAGCCCAGCTATGCTCCATGGCCCTGTATCAAAGAAGAGGAGGATTTTACAAGCTCATGGAACTCCAAAACGGAGGAATGTAACAAAACCTGTCCCTCGTAACAAGGAGAATGGAACGACTACTTACCACAAGGGAGACACAAGCAGGAGAACAAGAACGATCACAAAAGACCCCCATGACAATGCTCCACCAAAATGCACGACAACTCTGAGCATGTCCAGGAAGCCGATGGATTTTCACAATTCATCCATCCCTCTTCCTTAAAGATAATCAGCTGGAACTGCCAGGACCTGGGGAATCCCTGGACAGTTCAACGTCTGCGAAAGATGAAAAAGAAGTATGACTTTCCAGACCTAATTTTCCTCTCGGAGACAAAGAATTGTGACCAGTTTGTTCTCACTGAGCTTAAAGTTTTAGATTACGAATGCAATACTACTGTCCCACCTCTCTCACCTGGCTGTGGAGGCCTTGCACTCCTATGGAAAGAGGAGATTGAGGTGGAGATCCTGTCACAGTGTGAAAATTTCATTGACACTGTTATCAAGTTCAAAGGGAAACTATTTTATGCTACTTTTGTATATGGGCACCCGGAAAAAAACTTAAAGAAAAGCGATATGGGATAAGATCACAACACATACCTCTGGTCGAGATGCACCGTGGATTCTCGTAGGAGATTTCAACGAAATCTTTTGTGGACTTCCGATCATTTATGTCCATGTGTGATCTGTACGACATTCAACACCATGGGAATTTCCTGTCATGGAGAGGAACAAGAAATAAACACTCGGTCAAATGCCGGCTAGATAGGGCAATGGCGAATAGTGCTTGGTTCGAGGCATATCCATCTGGGAAGAATGAATACCTGAGATTTGAGGCTTCTGACCATAGACCGATGATCACAAGCTTTGCACCTGGAAAAAGAAAGAGAGGGTTATTCCACTACGATAGAAGCCTAAGGGATAAAATGGAAGTTAAACACCTGGTTGCACAAGCATGGAAGGAACACGAGAATGCCTCTGTGGAACAAAGAGTGTCGTCCTGCAGGAGAGCAATTATCCAGTGGAAAAAGGTACATCATGCCAACAGCCAAAAAGTCATTGAACAAAAACAACAAGAATTGGAGGAGGCAATGATGAAACCGGGACGAAATGATACGCTTATAGCAAAAATTAATGAAGAACTGAAAAATGCCTACCGAAAAGAAGAGGAATATTGGAGACAAAGGAGTAGACAAATGTCTGGGGCTGGGTGACAAAAACAGCAGTTACTTTCATGCTGTCACCCAAGGAAGAAGAGCGAGAAATACCATATCTGTCATTGAAAACGAGGCTGGACAGAGTGTATACGAAGAAGACCAGATCACCTGCACAATCACTTCATACTTCCAAAAGCTGTTTACCTTAACCCCTGAGCAAAGAGCTGACATTGTTGCAAAAGCCATCCAAAGCCGTATATCACCGGAGATGAACAACTCACTGATAGCTGAACCTACAATAGAAGAAATTAGATCAGCAATCTTTGCCATACACCCTGACAAAGCCCCTGGACCAGATGGTTTTTCAGCAAGCTTCTACCATACAAACTGGGATTCGATTGGTACTGAGGTTGTTATAGAAATCCAGGGTTTTTTTTGCTACAGGGAAACTACCAAACAACATTAACAAGACACATATCTGCCTAATACCAAAGATCAAGGATCCAAAAAAGGTCTCAGACTATCGACCCATTGCTTTATGCAATGTGTATTACAAGATAGTATCCAAGGTACTTACTGCAAGGCTTCATCCACTTCTAAATGATATCATAGCTAAAAACCAATCAGCTTGTGTACCTGGGAGGGCAATATCAGATAATGTGCTCATCACCCATGAGATGCTCCATTTCCTTAAAAAATCAGAAGCTAACATCAGGGGATCAATGGCCGTAAAGACGGATATGTCCAAAGCCTATGATCGTATCGAATGGGACTTCATCAAACTGGTATTAGAGCATATGGGTTTTCACGGAAAATGGGTCCAATGGGTTATGGAATGTGTGTCAACAGTCTCCTTCTCTGTGTTAGTAAACGGCACGGAAAAAGGAAGAATCATACCTGGAAGAGGTATCAGACAAGGAGACCCCCCTCTCGCCATATCTTTTCATTCTTTGCAGTGAGGTTCTGTCCAGACTCTGCACAAAAGCACAACAGAAAGGAAAATTACAGGGGATCAGTATCGCTAAGGGGCAGCCCAAAACTGAATCATCTGCTCTTTGCAGATGACACAATGTTTTTTTGCAAGTCCAATCTGAAAAATTGCAATACTCTAATGGAAATCCTCTCTGACTACAAGAAAGCTTCGGGAAAAATGATAAACAAGCAAAATATTTGCAGTTACTTTCTCGAGGAAAACATCCCAGGCAATGCGATCTAGAGCCAATATACTGGAGGGAGGAGTAGGAAAGTACCTGTGTCTCCCTGAGAAGTTTGGATGGAAGAAACCCGAGCTATTCAGCTCCATGGTAGACAAAATCCGACAAAGGTCTGTCTCTTGGGCTACGAAACGTTTGTCTATCGCAGGCAAAATGGTAATGCTCAAAGCTGTGCTATCCTCAATGCCCACATATACCATGTCATGTTTCAAGCTGCCTACTGGTCTATGCGAGAAATTTCAATCAATTCTTACCCGGTTTTGGTGGGATTCTAATGCTGAATCAAAGAAAATGTGCTGGGTATCTTGGAAAAAACTCACTAGGGGAAAATGAGATGGTGGGCTGGGCTTTCGAGAGGTGCAAACCTTCAATGATGCTCTCCTGGCCAAACAAAGTTGGAGAATACTCACCAAACCGGATAGCCTTCTCAGTCGCATACTCAAGGGCAAATATTTCAACAACTCCACTTTCCTCGACTGTTCAGCACCGGAATCAGCCTCTCATGGCTGGAAAGGCATTTTAGTAGGCAGAGACCTACTAAAACAGAACCTGGGGAAAGGCATAGGCAATGGCAACTCGACAAGTCTGTGGGAAGACAAGTGGATCCCGGCTCCAAATCATGTCAGACCCATAGGACCTGCAAGGGAGAACATCTATGCAATGAAAGTTTCAGATCTCTTCATACAGGGCACAACCAAGTGGAACGTGGAGAGGATCAGGAACATATTACCCGAGTATGAAACAGAAATCCTAAGCATCAAGGCAAGCGTGTGTGATGCACCAGACAAAATCCTATGGCTTTCTACAACTTCAGGAGAATACTCCACTCGCACAGGGTATCACATTGGCCTGCCAGAAGATACAACCGACACAAGCAACAATGGATTTAACTGGCAGGAATGCATTTGGAAAGGCAGGTTTTCTGAGAAAATCAAGTTACTACTATGGAAGATAGTTCAGAAAGCTTTACCAACAGGTAAAAACCTGAACCGCAGGAAGATCACCACTCAAGACTCTTGTGCACGGTGTGGTGAGACAGAAACTGATCTCCATATCTTTTTCCAATGCTCTTTCGCTAAGAAGGTTTGGGACCTTGCGCCATTCAAAGAAGCAATTAACCTGGATGCAATTAGAGACACAGCATCGGGACTGAAGGCACTAAGAGATTGCGTCTCTCTCCCTCCCGTAGGCCTAAACAACGGCCCTCTCCACCCTTGGATAATCTGGTACCTGTGGACAGCGAGGAATAATCGAGTTTTCAACAACAGACTGTTCTCGGAACAGGAAACAATGACCAATGCGATAAAAGGGGCCAGAGAATGGCAAGCAGCTCAAATACCAAAAGAACTCATCCCCAAACTGAAAAGGAAAACCTGGATACCAACTTTCTCCGAAAACTCTTTCCGCTGTTTCACGGATGGGGCCTGGAGGAAAGACATCCAAGCTGCAGGGCTGGGTTTTGTCATAAAAAACCCCCTGAACGAGGTGATTATTAGAAGATCGATGGCAGTGAATTTTATCAATTCGGCTCTAGTTGCAGAAGGACTAGCGATTCGAACAGCCCTAACCCAAGCGATCGAGATGGATATCAGAAGAATTGGTGTGGCATCGGACTCCAAGCAACTGATCCAAGCCCTGATGCATCGATCTCTACTCCAAGAAATTTATGGAATCATGCAAGATATTTTCTACCTCTCTTCTCTGTTTGACTCAATAGTGTTCATTTTTACGCCTAGAGAAGCAAACGGTTTAGCCGAAAAATTAGCAATGGATACCGGGTCTGTGGTACAGGAGGAAAACCGATAATTTAATCCAATGAATACAACTTTTGATAAAAAAAAAGGTTATCTACTATTTCAATAGTTTTCTACGAAATATATAAAATTTGTTATCTACAGTTTTCTCTATATTCTACAAAGCTATATATTCTACAAAGTTATATATTCTACAAAGTTATGAAACCGTATTCCACAACATATTCATTTTTCTACAACTTTGTAGAATTCTATTTCTATAGTAAACTTTTCGTTCTACAACTTAGTAGATTTCTATTTCTATAGTTAACTCTTTGTTCTACAATGATAGAATACTAATTCTACAAAGTGATTAACTAAATCTCCGAAAATCTAGGATCAGATCTAGGAAATTTTTTTTTTCTTTTCAAGTTATTTATTTTCCAAATTTATTTATTTTTTGTTTAGGAATTTTTTTTGGCGACATTTCTCCTTCTTCTCCACATCTTCAAGTTTTCTTTCTCCTTCTCTCATGTTTTTTCTCACTTTTTTAAGTATTCTGATTTTTTGCTAATTACCTTAAAATATGTTAAGATGAAGTATTGAGATTCCCCGATACCTTTTTCTAGAATCCTAGTAATCATCTCGAACAACAGCAGAGTAACTAACACAGGTCAAGCGAACAAGGTAAGTAACAGACAATGAGAAGAAGAATAATTTAATCTGATTAAAATGAATACAAATGATTTTTATTATTCTGGATAATTTCGATTTTAAGGGTAAAAGAGGATAAATAAGTTGTAGAAGTATTTCCCAACTTCCAAAATTAAAGTATTAAGAGGACAATAATAGTGTTTTATTGTCTTATATTTTTAATTATAGGTCATCTAAATAGAAATTCATTAATTATAGTCTGCATGTGTGATCATGTGGTGGCATATAGTTCGTATAATTGACGATCACATTTTCCAAATTATTTGTAGCATATTGTTCATTATATACAATTATATTTTTGTCAATTTATATTCACTATATGTGGGTGTAGTTCTATGAGAGAAACTATGTGTACTTCAGATAGTTTATTTTGTTCTATGAGAAAAATTATTGTACTTTGTATTTCGTTTCCAACCTTGGAATGACTCAGAAATGTGCTCTTTTAGGGCTTCCTTGCTAGATCATGCACTGTTGGGCCTTTTCGTGAACATAAATGTGGTTAAGACACTCTTTAGGATAATGAGCTTCCCTTTGTTCCAAAATGAAGGATGAAAAAGATATGTCCCTTGAAGACTTTCTGACGCTCTAGTCAAATAAGACAATGTGACTAGACAATGTGTCCCTTAAAATTGATATTGCCAAAGCCTTTGATTCAGTTCAATGGTCCTTTTTGCTCAACACTCTCCTTGCACTGGGTATTCCTCAAAGCTTTGTCCATTGGATCCATCTTTGCATCTCAACAGCATCGTTTTCTGTTCAAATTAATGGGGAGCTCGCTGGCTTTTTTCGCAGTTCGAGAGGTCTTAGACAGGGTTGTGCTTTATCTCCCTACCTGTTTGTCACATGTATGAATGTTCTGTCAAAATTACTGGACAGGGCAGCTGCAGAGCGAAAGTTTGGATACCACCCGCAATGTAAAAGCATCTTACTCACCCATCTATGCTTCGCTGACGATCTTATGGTCTTTACTGATGGTAAACTCAACTCTATGAAAGGTATTATCTCAGTGTTTGAGGGTTTCGGGAAGATGTCTGGGCTGAAAATCAGTTTGGAAAAGTCGACGGCTTACATTGCAGGTGTTACAGAGTCGGCTAGAGAGCAGATAGCAAACCAATTCCCCTTTGCGATTGGCCAGTTACCTGTTCGATATCTCGGTTTGCCCCTTTTGACGAAACGGATGTGTAAGTCGGATTATGCCCCTCTCGTTGAGAAAATTCGAGCCAAAATCAGATCTTGGACTAATCGGTTTTTATCATTCGCCGGACGACTGCAATTAATCAGTTCAGTGCTGGTTAGTGTGACAAATTTCTGGCTATCCGCTTTTCGCCTTCCTCAAGGATGCATAGATGAGATTAACAGTCTTTGTGCTGCTTTCCTGTGGTCGAGACCAGAGCTCTCGCATCACAAAGCAAAACTCTCGTGGCAGGATGTATGTAGGCCAAAGTGCAAAGGTGGATTGGGCCTCAAACCTTTAAAGGAGGCAAACACTGTCTGCATCTTAAAACTCATTTGGCGAATCCTCTCTTCGTCGTCATTGTGGGTCTCATGGATTCACCTCTATTTGATCCGCAAGGGCTCATTCTGGACAGCTAAAGATCACCAAAACTCCGGTTCATGGATTTGGAGAAAACTACTAAAGTATCGAGATCAGGCTAAGGAATTCCACAGGATCGACATCAGGAGTGGCGAATCCACCTCGTTCTGGTTCGATTCATGGATTAACTTGGGATGTCTATTCAATAGGATTGGTTCCAGGGGTTATATTGATTTTGGCATACCTGTTCACGACACTGTTGCAGAGGTTGTGGCGAGACATAGGAGGCGGAGGCACCGTTTGCCCATTTTAAATCAGGTTGAAGATCTCATTGACACTACTAGAGCTCAAATCAGCACAGCAGAATGTGATATTCACCTTTGGCGTCAAAAAGAGGGCTCTTATAAGTCGAAATTCTCCTCAAAAGCTACGTGGAATCAAGTGAGAATCCCATACCCGTCTCTGTATTGGTGCCAGGGTATATGGTTCTCGAAAAGCACGCCAAAGTTCTCATTCATGGCGTGGCTCGCTGCTCACGATCGTTTAGCCACTGGAGATCGTATCTCGAGCTGGAATCATAACGACTCCTCCGTTTGTGTCTTCTGCCAGGATCCGTGGGAAACTCGGAACCATTTGTTCTTTAATTGTCCTTATGCTGCTGACGTCTGGTCCGCTCTTGCTCGGGGAATTCTTCGTCAACGGTATACCACAGATTGGGACACCCTTGTCCAGATTATCTCAGCTCATCCCCAGCATTACCTGCAACAGTTCATCACGTGATATCTGTTCCAGGCTACCATCCACTCTCTCTGGCGGGAACGCAATCAACGCAAGCATGGTGAACCACCATCCCCTGCTCTGCGTCTCATCAAGCTCATCGACAAGACGGTGAGGAACCGGCTTAGCACGGCTCAAAGGAACGGGGGTCCTCGCTTTGCTGGAAGCTTGGAGTTCTGGTTTGCGACCCACGCAAGCCCTTAAGCTCTATTTTTGGTCTAGTTTTCAAATTCTTTCAAAATGTTCCAAACAATTTAGCTCTCATACAACAGAAGCATTCTTTGTAAAAATGTATTTTTTTTTTAGATGAATAAATTTTACATTCTTTTCAAAAAAAAAAAAAATTATTGTACTTTGTATTTCGTTTCCAACCTTGGAATGACTCAGAAATGTGCTCTTTTAGGGCTTCGTTGCTAGATCATGCACTGTTGGGCCTTTTGGTGAACATAAATGTGGTTAAGACACTCTTTAGGATAATGAGCTTCCCTTTGTTCCAAAATGAAGGATGAAAAAGATATGTCCCTTGAAGACTTTCTGACGCTCTAGTCAAATAAGACAATGTGACTAGATGGAGAATCCGATTTTTGAAATGAGAAATAAGGTGGCAGTTCTATGTCTTAATTAGTGATATGACATAGTTTTACCCCTAAAATTTTTAACACTTCAAATGCACATCAAATACACAATATTTATTATGGCAAAGATCAAAGATCGAGATTAGACAACAATTATTTGAGAATAAAGTAGAGCAAACACGAAATGGTTTTGGTTGTTTGTTTGATGTGAATAGTATAAAAAACGAAATGAGAAACGATTAAAACTTATGAATAAAATACAGTTAAATTTCAGGAAAATTTGTAGGAATCAAAATACAAAAATTAGCGAATCAGATAAGGAAGTGATTGATTTGTCTATATTTTGCATCATTTAAGCTGCATTTTAGAGTCCAAATATTGTGTTTTCTCATTCATTTTAGGTCTTTAGGCATCAAATTAGGCTATAGGGTTTGCATTAGGTCCCAAAGAGTTTTGCATGGTTTGAAGTCTTTATCAGGTGCTTTAATTTGGAGGCTATTTCGGGTTCAAGAGATGTGATCAGGAGTTGAAATGCTGAAGAAAAGGGGTTAAAAATGGTGAAACCCACTTTAAAGAGTTTCTCGGCAAAAGCATGTACTGGTTGGATCAGTTTATCGGCTAAAAATTTTATCGAGTGGTTTTTATCGGCTAAAAATCAGTACCGGGTGAAAATTCTATCGGGTGAAGTTTTATGCCAAGACCGGAAATTTTTATCGGCTAAAAAGCTTACCGCAGTACACGTTTCTCGGATATTTTCCTTACCGCGGGAAGCATTTCTCGGCTAAAATCGATTTTCACCTGCTCGCATCAAAGATTGCAAATCCGGGGAATCTTCTGGTCCGAATAAGTTAATGGGGTCTTCATCAAAGTTGGAGGTGATCAAGTCAAGATCCCAGAGTAGTTAGAATCACAGAATTCGGAGCAGTGAGTAGAGAGATATCGCTACCGGGAGACACACCTGTCTCACATGCATTCAAGAGCCGATCCGATGAGTTTCAAGTATTACGTGGGACGATGCCTTTCTAGCTCGAATCAGGTTACATGGTCTTCATAAATATTTGCGATCTCTGAGTGCTCTTTTCAGAAAACCTGAGTTCATCCAATTTTGAGCTGTGGCCTGGAAGATATTGTCTCTGGAAGAGACGTCGGTCTAAAAGCTGATTTTCCGGTCGTTCTGATGCGTCGCAAAGATGAGCAATCCGGGGAGCCTTCCACTTCCCAATCTCCGGTAGTTTCTTCACCAAAGTTTGAGCTGAATGAGTAATCTTGATCGTGGAATTGGTTTCAAGACATTTGGAGTCGTGTGCTGAAAGTTATTGCAACCGGGAGACGAGTTGATCGGTACAAGCCTAAGAAGTTGCGATACGCGCTAAGTGTTTCTGCAAGCCTCGGCATTATTACCTCGATATGCCTAGGCCAAGGCTCGTCCCTTGAACCTCTTTGGACCAGACCTCGTGCTAACCCCTTGGTGTATTGAGGTCGAGGCATGCATGCTAAAGGAGCAAAGCTGAAAACGACTAAGTGTTGGACGTGAACCTCGGCTTCAAGACCCCGGCATTGCATGTCGGATTTTATCTGCCTTGATCCCTTGACTACCAAGCCCCTCAGCATTGCATGCCGAGGTCCCTTGTCACAAACCCAGATTCAAGAATAAGTTGACTCGGAGAATGCATGTGGAGATGGATTGAAGACTAGGGTTCATGCATGTTCTTGACGTGTTCTTCATGAGAACTTCATCTTGATCTTTACTCACGTGCACCCCTCGACATCAAGACCTCGGCTTCACTCTCTCACACACTGAGGTGCTCACCCGACGACCCAAGAAGAGCGCTCAGTACCCGGTTTGTTCCGGGCTGACCCGCAACACTGATCTCTTACTATAAATAGATTTTAGGACCAAAAACCTAATCATCTTTTATCTTATCTTATTTCCTACCTGTTTTAGCTTTAAGAACTTGCTTCTTTTGTGAAACTTGATGAATCTAATCTGATATCTCGTTTTCACGTAAAGATCTTGTTCTCTTCCTTTTCTTTTATTCACCAGCATCAAAGTTTCTAATCATGACTAGCTACACGTCTTGCAAAGGATTTAGTGAGCTTGTTATGATTTGTGAGTAGTCCGCTCAAGAGGTTTTAGATAGGTAGATTAGGGTGTTTCCATGATGGATTAGCGAGTTTAGGGATTTAGTCTTGCATGTTTCTTTCTCTAACTGATCAGATCTCTAAGCTGGATCCATGAACATCACTTGCGGTCCAGATCTAAGACATTTCTCACATCAAAAGTGTTTGTAGAAATATCTAAACCAATCGGTTAGAGGTTTAAGAGTCTTTCATCATGAGAGTGATAGTTTGTTCTTCTTAAATGACTTATTGAACTGGATCTTAAAGCTGACTGATTTAGGCTTCTCAAAAGGGATTTTGGTATGAAAGAGGATCAGTTTAGATGTTTAATACCTTCATGAGAGGATTAACTTATTTTGAGTTCATGTTAAATGAATTTGCTTGATAATATTGATTCATTAACTCGCTAGTTTAGCTTGGAAACACCTGAGTCTTTTATCCTGTCTAAAGCCTCTACCTTTATCATTTGCTTTGTTACTTGTTGTTATTTGCATCTTCATCTAGCTTAAATTTCATTACTTGCTTTATTTATGTCCTTTCTTGCATTTCAAGTAGATAAATAACCAAAAACCTTGCTTGATCATTTTGACTTAAGTTAATAAGCAACATAGATTATTGCATCTCCACAGGTTCGGTATGATAACCTCTTGTACTACAAGACAGGGGATTGATACATCTATAAAGGCTGAAAAGTCTTAGTTATCAGTGACTAAAAACTATTTCTAGAACTATCTATTCTATTAAAACAGAAGCACTTTTAGTGCTTGCATCCAAACACTCCTAACTTTTTTTTAAAAAAAATAGTTAGTTGAAAACTGTTTTAAGATTCTCCTATTTTGATGCGATATTATTTTTTTAAATTACATTTCTTTTATATAAAATAAATTCTGAAAATTAGATATCAATTTAGATAATTAAAGATTTCTTTAATATATGTTATATTTAATTAAAATTTTAAATATTTTTTAAAAATTTTCAACTAAATTTAAGTCTAAAAAATCAGATATTAAGTTATATTACTTTAAAACAGAATTAATTATATAAAAACTACTACTAAAATTAATTATAAAATCAATAATTATCTAGCATTTATGCAACTGTAATATAAAATAAATATAACTTTAATCATTATTTATAATAACATAATCTTCATATATATTTGCAATTATAAATATTAGCTAACATTTTTATAGCTGTATTTATATATATTATATTTGCATATTCAAATAAAAGAATTATGGTTAATCAACTAATATCTAACTAAAGTCCACTATAAATTAGGAATTTTTGCACATAATTAGAAAGTCCATTAAATATAAAAAAAAGCTTTGTAAATAATTTTCTAATGCCTAACTAACCTAGTTTAGAATTGGGATCTTCGTTATTTGATTTTTGAAAGTTCTGTGTGTCACTGTGTCGTCTTTTTCCTAGAAACGAGAGAATACAATTACAATATTTTCTAATCATTTTTATCGTTCATTGGTAAGTTATATTTAGATTAAGACTTTATTTTATAGTTAGTGATTCTTGTTAAAATCTATCCAATTTTCATATTCAATCATGGGTTTGTTTAGTTACAATATTCCTGTTGTTTTCTTCTCTTTTCTGATTATATAAAGTTTTAAATAATTTATTTATTTTATTTTAACTTCATACACATATGGAGAGATTTTAGAAAAGAGAACAAGTTGTGTCCTCATCTCACAATGATTTAAATGATCGACCTAATCTATCGTTGGATCCTGCTGATCAGAAAAGAATATCAGAATATCATCTGAATCAAAGGAATGAGGTAATCCAAAGTTATTTGATTAGAGATCCTTTTCAACCTCGTGGTAATATTTTCAAACAAATATTGATAGGAGACTATTGAGAAGGTTTAATTCTGCTTAATTTAATCAATATCCGAACTGGTTAGAGTATAGTGTGAAGAAAGACGCAGTTTTTTGTTGTTATTTATTCAGAGACAATGCTGGTAAAGTTGCAAAAAATGACTGAAAGTTTCTCTAGCTAGAATAAGTTGAGAAATATTTCTGAACATGTGGGACATGTTAATAGTTTTCATAACAATGCAAAACGGGTTATTTCTCCACGAACTTTATGCCTTCTGAAAATCCATACACAAACTATTGAACCATGTCTATAGCTACATGAATTATTTAAATGCGGCCAATTTCACCAAAACCGTAAACTGTATGAGTTTTCCATCAATGTTTAATGATGTAGCTAACACGTGGCATACCGGTTACAACATCGTTTTGATGGATTTTTTTTTTATAAATTCACTTTTTGGGTTTTGAACACGTAACATCTAAGTTAGTAGCATAACACTTTACTAATTGAGCTAAAGACATTAATTGATTATATTTATTTAATAATGTTTATATAGATATCCCATTACTATTTCTCTCTCTGCAGGTCTCATCATCATCATCGTCCCACTTTCTTCCACAAATTATTAACACTGCTTGGCACTCAAGCTTCCTGCAAAAAACCGACGTCAATGTTGGAAGCCATATTGTCTCCATAACCACCTTCCTGCAAATTGTCTCCACCACCTCAATTTTCCAATAAGACTGACTCTGTCTTTTGTTGTCAATGAAGCACCATAAACTACAACATCTGTCGGATCCAGCAGCGGCGGATTTGGCCTTGCGTCTCCGTCTTGTAATCGCTCAACACGCAAAACCCAAGATCAATAAATATCTTGCAAAGAGAGAAATAATACAAGGGATATCTATATAAATACTTTTAGATAATTTTAATTAAAAAATGTCTTCAACTGAGTTGGTAAGATAAAAAGTAATTAACATGATGTTTATGTGTTCGAAACTCTAAGAGTGCATTTAAAAAAAAAAACCATCAAAACGACATTGTTTAGGGCAGCTGTAATTAAAAAAACAAAAATCCGACCAAATCATATACCATATTAAACCGGTATGCCACGTGTCAGCCACGTCATTAAACATTGACGGAAATCTCACATCGTTTACGGTTTTGGTGAAACTGGCCGCATTTCAATAATTCATGTAGCTATAGGCATGGTTCAACGTGTATAGATTTTCAGAAAACATAAAGTTCGTGGGGGAATAAGCCGTTTTCCCATGCAATAACGAAGTGTGAAAACTTGATGAAGCAAATCCAGTCTATCGTGCATGCTCTGCATAAACAAGATGATATTAAAAAGAATGAGTATCAAGTTTGGTTAAATGCTTCTATTGATGCTTCTATTGTTGCGATAAGGGTTACCATTTCGTGGTCATGAAGAGAAAGAAGAAACTGCTAATAACAGTAAATTTGTGGAACTCTTGAAATACACTGCTGAACAAAACAAAGTTGTGAGTGAGATTTTTTTTAAAAAATGCTCATGGAAACAATCAGATGACGTCTCCGCAGATTTAGAAAGATATTGTGCATTTTTTTTTTGCAGAAGAGGTAGTCAAAACTATTATTGAAGAAATTGATCATGATGTATTTGGTTTTTTGGTAGAAGAGTCTGCATATGTTTCTTATAAGGAAGCAGTAGTGTTTTCGATTTGTTGATAAAAGTGGAATAGTCAAAGAGAGAATCATAAGTATTACTCATGTGAGCGAGACACCTTCAGCATCTTTGAAGTATGTTATTGATTCTGTGTTTGCTAAGTATGAAGTAAGAATTTAAAATGTGAGAGGATAAGGTTATGCCATCGCAAATAATATAAAGGGTGAGATCACTAATCTCAAGGGAAAACACATCAGCATATTATGTCCATTGTTTTGCTCATCATCTTAAACTGGTTGTAGTGGCAGTTGCCAAAAAACATTTTGATCTTGGAGATCTTTTTGATATGATTTATCTGTTGTTGAATGTGATGGGAGCTTCATGTAAAAGGAAACATATGCTTCAAGAGAGTCAAAGAGGAACGATTGAGAAGAAGTTAATGATGGTGAACGCAATACTGGGAAAGGGTTAAACTAAGATGTTTCTCTTCGAAGACCAGGGAATACTCGTTGGAGTTCTCACTATAGAACTGTATTGCATTTGGTTGAGGTTTTTTCTTCTATCATTTAGTTGCTTGAGTATGTTCAAAATAATGACATAGAAGACTCAAAAAGACGTCAAGCACATGGTCTCTAGAGATATGTTAATAGCTTTGATTTTGTGTTCTATTTACACTTGATGGTACATCTTTTAGGACTCACATATAGTTTGTCCATGGTCCTGCTAAAGAGAGATCAAAAGATTTTGAATACAATGTCATTGGTGAAATCAACTAAGAGACAGCTGCAGAAGTTTAAGAATGATGGATGGAATTCTCTCATGATGAAAGTTTCTTCCTTTTGTAAAAAATATGATATTGAAAATGAGGAAATTTTACTAACCCAAGGAAGCCAAGAAGAAAAAAAGGAGTGACAAATGAATATCACTATAAGGTCAATTGCTTATATGCTGTTTTGGATTTGCAGCTTCAGGATTTCATTGATCACTTTAATAAGGTGAATACTGAATAGCTTATTTGCATTGGTTCTTTATCTCCAATCGATTCATTCTCTCAGTTTGACCAGTCAAAGTTTATAAGGTTATCGAAGTTCTACCCATCCGAATTTAGTTCTGGAGAGTGCATATCTCTTGAGCAACAACTAAATATTTATATTGATAATGTTCAAAGTGATGAAAGATTTACTCGTTTACAAGATCCTGGAGAACTTGCTCGTATGTTGGTGAAAAACCGAAAAGATATGTCATTTCCTTTAGTTTATAGGCTTTTGAAGTTGATTTTGATTTTCTGTTGCTATTACAACTGTGAAGAGATGTTTTTCAGCAATGAAGACCGTGAACACAGATCGACTCAATTAGATGGGAGATCAACTTTTGAATGATTGTTTAATTTGTTTTGGCGAGAAAGGTGTATTCCAAACTATTACAAATGAGTCTGTGATGAAAAGATTTTAAGATAAAAGATCATAGAATGATTTTATAAGGTAGAATGATTTTGTAAGAGTTTTATATTTTTATAAGGATTAATTTTAAATATTCATATTATAATTATGTTCTTATCCCGGTTAAAAAAATTTCTGGATCTGCCACTAGTTTCATATGTTCATATATGAAGAATATTAATTAAAAAAAAATTAGAAACTGATTCATATAAGTGCTTCAAATTTTTATAAAGAATGTTATATTGGCATTGTGCAATTTATGACTTGAATCGCCTTAGTACAAACTCTTGTTGATTAAGGATAGTTTGTCATAGTACTTTATATAAACTAATATTTTGATGAATATATTAATCCTAAGACCATAAACTAGATGATCAAATCTACTTAAAACAATGAACACAATGACAAGTGAAGAACTAAAAGACCATTCTCTACTTTAAAAGATCTGATTCATTGGCATGGATCGATTGATCCATAGAGGAATCAATCAAATGACGTGAGTTTAAGATTTTTTGTAATTTTTAGATTCAGTGTTTGGACCATGCTTGTGAAGCTCGTGATAGAACTGTAGAGAGAAGAGAGAATGTTCTGATCAGGTTATGTTTAATGTGGTTTGGATGTCACAACTTAAGGGATGATAACTGAATATTTGAGAGTACCCACGTTTTGAGATCTCTTCCTCGTGCTTGGTTCTGCTTACTTGAGGACAAGAAAATGGATGATTTATAGATGGGGTTTAGATTGACGTGAACTTGTCAGAAAGGCTCTCAGCTAGAAAACAGATTTGGCAAGTAATGGTTGATTTTATAGATGGGGTTTAGGGTCTTTTGGATTCCCAGACGCTCTGAAAGTTTAAAATTATTATATAAAACCAATGTTCAAGGCGCTTGTCGGGCGGTCGAGATCCGCCTAGCACCTAACAAACAAATCAGAGATTAATTAGAGATTAATTTTATTTAATTAATATAAAAATTAACAATATTGAATGGTTAACTATTTTTTCCTAAGAAAATATATCAGCATAACGATGTAGTATAACACTATACAGTGATAAAAAAAATGAGAGGCTATTCCTCCCAGAACAAAAGGGTCTAGCAGCCATTTCCAGTTGTTTTGCTTAGTGGGTTAGTGTTAATATTCTAAACAAAATATCTTCGGTTCGAATCACCAATCACTCATTTTTAGTCTTTTTTGCATATATTTCAAAGAGAGCCAAAATATTTATTTTGTCGTTGATCTTTTTCTAGCGACAAAAACGATTTTGCAAACCTAATCTATGGCAGCCATCTTTTTTAGTTGATCGCGACAGTTTTTCATTTCATATTAACTGGATTTAACAGAAATTGATAAATCCAACCGTAATAATCATAATTTGAGCAAAAATATCAAGACTTGGAAAAGAGGAAGAAGAGAACATACAAGAGAGAAGGATCGGCGGCAGCTAGCTCTGGTGGACAGAGGACTGGTTTTCTGATGAATTTTTTTGTTGGAACCCAATATTAATAAACATTTGGACTTATAATATTGAGTTTGTGTGTGAATAAGAAATGAAGTTTAATAAGTAAATGGGCCTTATAAATTCATTTGAGATTTAGGTTTGAGCCTATGGAAATGAAATGTTCCTATTGGCTATAACTAAAAGTGGAAGTTTAGTGGAAGTGTATTTGTCCCACATTGCTCACCAAGGAGAAAAATCTCTTATATATATATGGCCTTCTCACAATAAGGGTCAACAGCATTGTGGAAGTAAAAGAGCATTATGCAAAAACACATACGCGCGCCGCCGCCGCCGCCGTCGCCGGGCTCGTGCTCGTTGCTCGTTGCATTTTTTAGTTGGCTCTTAGGGCTCTTGGGCTCTATATAGCTGGGTGTGGGTCGTGGGCTTCTTAGTTCCTGCGAAATATTTTTTGCATATTGAAAGGATAAATCTTAGGAAATAAAAGATTGCGTCCAGATAATAACGGAAGATTTTCGAATTCCTTTTACTTGCAGAAAAAGGAGAATATTTCGTGAATATTCCTTTTTCGCCAAAGCTTATTCCTTGCGGATCAAGCTGAACTTTCCAGTATAAATAGACGCCCTCTTCTCTCATTCTACATCATCGAATCATAATCGAATTCTCGAATACACCAAACACACAGCAAATAATTCTTTCCAGCAAATTCCTCTCGTCTTAATATCGTAAGTGTCTCGAGAGCTATAGCGTAGTATTTAGTTCGCAGATTCTATTACGGGTGTTGCGTAATAGTCTCATCACGGTTGTATCTTGGGATTCAAAAATCGCAACAAACTGTCACACATTACGGACAATTTATTGAGTTAAGGAAAGAGATCATATCTTGACTCCGTGTTTTCGTCTGTTTTCAATTGGTTTTCTAACTCTCGTTTTAATCTCTTACCTTAACATATCGTTTATAATATTGCTATTTTCTATTCGTGATTTCAATCGGATTTTCGCGGTCCTACATTTAAAAAAAAAAAAAAAAAATCTATGTTATTTGTGATTAGCTGGTAAAAGGGCTGTTTTTCGAATCTAAAACATCCGAAAAACACTAAGTATAAGCCATGTAGGATAATTTACATCCCGACAGAATTCTGATCAATTAATTATGTCTGTCAAAAATTTATCAGAAATTTTCGACGAATTTCCAACCATTTAGGATAAAGAATTTTAATTGAAGTTTTTTTAACAATGTACGATTAACAAGTTTATAAGGTATTTAATGTATAACAGAAAACTTAATGAATCAACATGAACCAACATATATCGTGTTTTACATAAATCAGCTTGACAACGAGCTTAATATTTTATAAACAAACATACAGTAGTTCTTATACTTAAAGACTTTCGGATTTTTCATAGGGTATAAGAAATTAGATAGTTTTGGAGTTTTTTTCTATATTTTAATAACTTTGGTACCATCATTTTTAACCCTAAGTAGTGTATGCATTTGAAAATTTTTTGCAACTTGAGGTTTCAAAACCTTAAACGGGTCAGAAATCTGACAGGAATTCCGCAGAGATTTCCAATAAATCTAAAATCAAATGTTATAAATCAATTTCAAAACATTTATTAAATGTATGTAAAATAATTCTGTTGTCGTCAGGAAGCGGCATGATTTCTAACGATTTTTCTGTCTCCAGATCACCTAAAGTTGGTCGAGAAACCATTGGGAATCCTGACATATTCTCGGGGACAGCGGGTTTTTTTAGTTATAATATTAAGCTAATTTCAGGGAAGACATGAAGAATTTGATTTCAGGAAACACATTAGCAAAAATACATACAATAAATACGTTAACAACTAAAAAAGAGAATTATATATGTAACTCTCACATTCCAAAACATCATTACAGTTTGTTAAAATATAACAATTCTACGGGTGAACCTCTTTACTCATCCCCTTGTTTTCTGACCAATAAAAAAATACCACCTGATTTAAAATAAAAATCAATATTATCTCAATCAAATAATTAAGGTAAGTTGATATTTTTATCACAAAAAATTAATAATTTAATATATTTCAAATAAAAAATCGAACTAATCATTAAAATAATTCTTTTATTTACTCCTTCTTATTTTAACCAATGAAAATAATCCAAATAATTAAATTAATTAAGATAATTTGTCAAAATAACACATTTTAAAAAAAAATTCTAATGGAGGAAAACTAAACCCTAAATTGAAAATAGTGAACCCAAACATAATATTAAATTTATTTATAATTTATTTTTGATAAACAGATTTTTTACATAATAATTTTTACTGAAGGTAATTTATCAAAATAGTACATTTTAAATTTTCTTTTCTAATGGGGGAAAACTAAACCCTAAATTAGAAATAGTGAACCCAAACATAATATTAAACCCTAAACATTAATCCGTAAACCCTAAATTCTAATTTGGTAACCCTAAACATAAAAATATATATCTTTTATTAGAATTTAGGGTTTAGGGATTAATGTTTAGGGTTTAGTTTTTATTTCTAATATTTTTTAAGTTTACAGATTAGAGTTTAGAGATTTAGATTTAGTTTAGGTGGTTTAGGCGTTTACAAAATAAATCACTATGTTATATATATTTTTATAGAGTGAAACATATGAAATACTATGGTTAGTCATAAATAACAAAATTTTAATATTATAAAAAAAAATAGATTGAAAGTATAAGTTACACACAAAAACCAAAATACATCTGATAAATATCAAATTTAAAACATTAAAAAATATCATATATTCGAATTAAACAAAAAAACATTAGTTTGAAGATAAAAAATATTAAGTCATAAATAAAAACTAGAAAAAACATGCATTATGTATTTCTATGATAACAAAAGGGAAAAAAGTTTAAAAAAATCCTCAATTATTTAATATTTGTCAGTTTCCCACCTAACTATTTGCATTGCCAGAAAAATATAGATCTAATTTTTTTGTCCGAAAGAAAACCCAACATTGTTTTAAATTCTATTTTACTACCCACAGTTTAACAGCTGTTAACGAGACTAACAAAATCGTTTAACTGTGTTAATCTTCCGTTACACGTGCTAATTAATCGGGGAAAGCGGCCGATTCGTGTCTTAACTGCACCTTCTGGTACCGATTAGTGTCTGTACTTTGTTGTTGTGCCTACACATCCCCGAACTATGCAAAATGTGAATATTCATACCTGAACTCAAATTTTTTGGCCGAATCATGCATTGACTCTTAACCCGTTAGTCAACTGCGTCAAATTGTTAACGGATCTGACTCATATACCACGCTGGAATCTCCATTGGAACAAGAATATGATACTACGTCGTTTTGAATAATTAAAAAAAAACAAAAAAACTTGCAGCCTCCAAGAATCGAACCCTGAACCATTCCCATTTAACTAAGCCCAGAAACCAGTAGACCAAATGTATTAATTGATAATCTACTGCACGCTTAAACAATTTAAACGATCCCACACCACTTATTGATTATTCATCTTCTTCATCGAGGTCTGTGTTAATATGAGAGCTATTTTTTCCAAAACCAAAATCAGACACTTTGCTCGCATTCGTCGACGTATAATCAGATCTGAGGATTAATCTCGTCTTCGTTTTCTAGTGGGAAAAAATAATCGGATTTGGGTTGAGGGAAACAAAGCCGGAGGTATAAATCAAGGAATCCTCCATGGATGATGGCGCTCTAAACCAACTCTTCTGCCGCTGATTTCACAGTTTTGCTTCTTCCTACAGCTTTGCGAACGATTCATCAAAGAAGAAGTCTGATTCGTTGGTATTGGACGATCTGAGTCGCGATGGTGATATCTTCGCAATGTATTATTTTTTTTTAATAATGGGTGTACGATTGTTTATATTGTTTAAGCGTGCAACAGATAATTGATTAGTACATTTGGTCAATGAGAGTAGTTCAGGGTTCGATTCCTGGAAGCTGCAAATTTTTTTTTTTAGAATTATTCAAAACGACGTCGCATCATATTCTTGTTCCAACGGGGATTCCAGCATGGCATATGAGTCAGATCCGTTAACAATTTAACGGAGTTGACTAACGGAGTAAGAGTCAATGCATAAATCGGCCAAAAAAATTTGAGTTCAGGTATGAATATTCACATTTTGCATAGTTCGGGCATGTGTAGGCACAGCAACAAAGTACATGCACTAATCGGTACCAGAAGGTGCAGTTGAGGCACGAATCGGCCGCTTTCCCTAATTAATCGTTGTAGAATTACATTTTTATCCTCATAACAGCTTCAAAATCGATTTAGGGGAAGAGAATTAGAACCCTAATTTCATCTTCTCTTCAAATTTTCTCAGATTCGAAAAAGAAATGGAGAGAAGCCAAAGCTCAGGTTCTGTAGCAAGCAACGTGAATGTGCGATGGAGTTCTGTCTATAAATGTGGGAGGTCGAAAATCATTCTGAAATCATGGACAAACGAAAATCCGGGTAGAAGATTTAACAAATGTGAAGCTCACGGGTTCCTATCATGGGTCAATGAAGAAAAGCCGAATGGTTGGCAAAAATTTAGCTTACTGGAGGCGAGGGATGAGATTCATCGACAGAAAGAGGATGTCAAGGTACTGAAAAAGTCTTTAAAAACGTTTAATAACCAAATTATGAGTGGGACAGTAACAGTGAATCCGAAATCTGTTAATTCGGATTGTTGCATCGAAGAAGAGAAGAAAAAGCTTGAAGAGGAGAAGAAAAAGCTTGAAGAAGAGAAGAAAATGCTTGAAGAAAAAGTGATGGTATTCAAAGAGGGAAAAATTACTGCGTTAGTTCATGGTTATCTCTTGGGGAGGTTTCATTGTTGTTGTGGGCATGTTCCTTGCAATTAAAAAGCTGGAGTAGGTGTGATCTTGTTTGTTGCTATTGTTGTAGTTTGATCATGGATTGTGTTATTTTCTTGTGTTCTTTGTTGTGTTCTCTTCTTTGTAATATCATCTTTCTACTTATTAATCAGACTAGTTTCACAAGTTTTTCATAACAAAGTCTACAAGTTTCACATTCATGCCAAAAGTAGTTCAACAAGTTTGACATTCATACCAAAATTAGTTCAACAAGAGACAAATATCCAACCAAAATGCATTCCAAAAGTAGTTCAACAAGAGACAATATCCAACCAAAATGCATCCCTAAAGTCGAATAAACCAACACAACAATCCAAAAAACTTGAGAATGGTCCTCGATAGGTAAAACATAAGATCTCAGAATGGTTCTAAGGGTTGTCAGGGTGCCATACATCGAATACTTGGTTATTCCAAGGAGACATAAAACAGATTGGGGGTCTAGGAGAAGGAGGCTGGGATCCACGACCTCTGCCACCACCATTGTCATGAACCTTGTTACGACTACCCCGAGGATGACCACTGCCTCGTTTTGGTGCACTTGGACCAGCAACTGCAGGTGGAGCGGTTGCAGATGGATCATTTGGAGTAGATTGGCTTGCAGAAACAGTTGGTGTTGACTGACTTTGAGCTGCTTTATACCTTTTAGGTGCATTCTGGATACTCCATGGATCATCATTCTGTCACAAAATAAACCAAGCAACTCAAACACAACAAACAAGCAGTCCTGAATTATCAAGCAACTCAAAAAACAAGAAACAACCAAGAAACAAGCTCAGACATTACTCGATGCTTACCTCATCCTTTCAAGGTCTCCCTCTTTTCCGTTTAGGAGCTACTTCGACTGCTCCTGAGGTACAAGTACCTCTATTATGCCCAGTCCTGTGAAAATTAGAACATGTCACCGTTCTTCCATGCCGAATGACTTTATGAGGCTGAGATGATGACTTATGTGCCTCCAATATCCTAGCATACTTCTTTGGACGCTCTCTTGATTTCCTTTTGTCTGGTATTTGGATAGGTTCTTTTCCTGTCCTCTCCCACAACCTATCTCCATTCACTGGTGCGGTGTTGTCCATGTAGGTTGCTATCCAATTAGTTGTCAAGAAGTATTTATCTATGTAGCTGCAGCATAATATAGTAGAGTTAGTTCGATGTCACGAAAACAATTTAAAAATGAAAAGAACTTAAACATTTAAACTCACTCTTCTGGATCATGGTTGTTTTCAGTTATCACGTGAATGGCATGAGGACAAGGTATTCTTGTGATGTTCCACTGGTTAGAAGCACAATGCCTATATAAGAGATTCACAGTGAAGCTTCCACGGCCTTCGACAACCTCAAACAAGTTCTCACCACTTTTTATCACCGAGCATAACTTACTCATCTTACAGTTTGCCTCAAATATCTCCATTGCATGTGGTGCAAACCTTGTTATACACTTCCTTGCTTTCTCACCCCTTTTTGATATCCGCTTCATGGTCTGCCTCCTTATTTCCTCTAGCATGTCAATCACAGGCATCTTCCTTGCATCTTTGATTGTTCTGTTGAAGCTCTCTGATAAGTTGTTGCAAACATCCTCACAAGCAGCATGACTACTAAAGAAAGCTCTACACCAAGTCTTCGGTTCTGTTTTTTTCAAGTCTTCATGTGAAAATTTATCGTACTTCTCCAAAGCGGCCATGTTGTACCGATAATCTCCTTCAGACCCACTAAATACAATTGGCCAAAAATACTGCTCATGCTCATACTCACCATACACTTTCTTCCAGTTCGCAGAAATATGTCTAGCACAATGGCGGTGCTCTGCATTAGGTAAGACATCTGACACAGCATTAATCAACCTTTTTTGCATGTCCGAGATAATGGTAAACCCATTGCCGAAACCTAAATCCAAATCATCCTTCAACTTATCAACAAACCAACTCCATAATTCATTATCCTCCACTTTAACTATAGCCCAGGCTATGGGATAGATCCTATTATCCGCATCCTTTCCAACAGCTGCCAAAATCTCTCTTTTCAATTCCCATTTCAGAAATGCTCCATCGAGACCAATAATAGGCCGGCAAACCCTTTTCCATGTCTCTCTAAGCGGCTCAAAGCATACATAAAACTTATCAAACCTTTGCTTACCGTCATGTAGAGGAATGGTGGTAATCTCTGCATGTATCCTTTCATTAGACCGATGGAGTTCTTTCTGATAATCCCAGAGCATTGCAAACTGATCCTGCTGAGTTTCTATCACGAAATTCAAAGCAATTCTTCGTGCTTTCTGGCAAACCACTTCAAAACTGATAGAGTATACCGCAACATGATCGCATCCTTAATATCAGTCCACTTTAGCCCTGGTCTTCTTTTCGCTTCATTTTTGAATAACCTTCCTACAACTCCTTGCTTCAACATTCTAGCTTTCGAATTTTTGCCGTGGTTGTGCTTATCAACATAAGTCTTCACCATCCACTTATGTTTAGGCTTCTCAAAAGAGCAGTAAATTCTCCAATCACACTTCTCATTCGTGCAAATAGCTGCAAGCCTATTACGCTCCCATTTATCCAATATCACATCATAGTTTGTTTTCAAGACATACCGCAGAAGCTGATCTTTGAACTCTTCTCCATTATTAAACGTTTGCATTAACCACAGATAGGGAGGCTTCTCTTTCGAATATGTCTTTCTTGATCTGACTGTTTCCTCATGGTTGAAAGTTTCCCATTCTTCATTTGTATCTACTGCAAAAATCAGGATGCTCAGGATCCACACATTGTCTCTCAAATTAATCCTCATCTATGTCATCACCAGCCACAGCTTCACCATCAGTACCATTCATGTCAGCATTATTTACCTCTACTGCAACCTCAGTATTCCCAGAACGCATTTCTTGCTGTCGGATTTCCTCCATAAAAGCCACCACTCTAGCATTACCAGATTTTTCCTCTACAGGATCTTCACCTACATCGACTGCTTCATCTGGTTAATCACCACCATCAGAATCTTCACTACTAGATTCTTCACCATCAGCTTCTTGTTGTTTATATTCACCATCAGCTTTTTCTTGTTTATCTTCACCATCAACTTCTTCTTGTTTATCTTCACCAGAATCTCATCCCTCGCCTCCATTAAGCTAACTTTTTGCCAACCATTCGGCTTTTCTTCATTGACCCACAATAGGAACTCATGAGCTTCACATTTGTTAAATCTCTACCCGGATTTTCGTTTGTCCATGATTTCAGAATGATTGTCGACCTCCCACATTTACAGACAGAACCCCATCGCGCATTCACGTTGCCTGCTACAGAACCTGAGCTTTGGCTTCTCTCTATTTCTTTTTAAAATCTGAGAAACATTGAAGAGAAGATGAAATTAGGGTTCTAATTCTCTTCCCCTAAATTGATTTTGAAGCTGTTATGAGGATAAAAATGTAATTCTACAACGATTAATTAGCACGTGTAATAGAAGATTAACGCAGTTAAACGATTTCGTTAGTCTTGTTAACAGTTGTTAAACCGTGGGCAGTAAAATAGAATTTAAAACAATGTTGGGTTTTCTTTCGGACCAAAAAATTAGTTCATATGTTTTTCTGGCAACGCTAATAGTTCAGGTGGGAAACTAGCAAATATTAAATAATTGAGGGTTTTTTAAGTTTTTTTCCCAAAATAAAACTTATAAATCTAATTATATGTAGCTGAAAATTCCAAAACAGCACCCAAAAATGTTAAATGATTAAGATTTTAATCAACTGCCTAGAGCCATCTAAGACCGCCTACAGCCACCTAAGACCGCCTAGGCAGCCGTCTAGACCGCTTAATAAGAACGACTTTTAATGCTAACACCTAAGAGAGATAATCATCATGGTTTGTTGATGCCTAGAATGCTTTTTAAAACACTGAAAGGATACATTCATCGATATATAACTGGCCCACCAAATGCTGCTACTCCAGGAAAATAAATTGGAAGATATTCTATAACATAAAATATAGTTGATGGAAATATTTTTTTAAGATTGCAATGGATAACCGGTATTTGCTATTCCAAAAACTCGAATATGATCAACTGTAAGTGATCAAATACATAAATCTTGGAATAAGGCACCAATTCTTCCATAATTGACAAAAGAAAAGTAAAAATTAAGTAAAAAATATTTGTAAATGTATCTATAATAGCTCTGTATGTGGACGTTTTAAATAGAAGACTAGCAAATGCAAATGGAAGGAGGTGTTGCATGAAAATGTGACAATAATGACTCTTCACCCCACAAAACTTTCATTCTCCAATATCAATATAATTACAAAGGTTAGATGCATATCCATCTGATAATTTTATATTCGAAGAACTCCTCCTTTGAAGGTGCATCTAACGGGGAAGTGATTTTCCGTTTGCCGTTCCATGGAGGTCTTTCTGAAAACAAAAATCTGGCAAGCCTAATCTGGACTTTTAGATTATCTTTCATCTTCTCTTTCACATTTAGAACAGTGTTCATGATGATGTCAATTTGTTTTTTTTTTTTTAAATATGCATGAAATCCAGATTATGGCGTAATAGATGGTTCTTCCAGTATGGCAAATACCAAAACAACTATTTTTGTGCCGATTGTGGTACTCTCCACAACCATCAATGAGATAATTAATGGTCATTACCACCACATGAAACCGTCTTCTCAACACCGAAATTACTCAACTGAGTCATAATTTATCTATTTCTTTGGGGTGAACATATGTATGTCAGAATAAATATCATAGATTTATCTATTTCTTTTACTAAGAATAAAATTGTCTGAAAAGCGTGCCAAATATTACGCGACTAATTTTCATCAAATCCATAGCTATTCTTCACAAGTTTTTGAGCTAATTATCCCTAACTTGAAAAATAAGCCGCATTTTTTGTTTTTCTGAAGTTGATCATCTTAAAGTTTATTTTTATTGATGTCTTTTGAACAAACATTCTTGGTATTTAGCTTTTCAACAAATTTTCCTAGAAGACTCATGTTCTTGTCAAAGCCTCTTCCATGTTCTTAGCGATTACTCCAAGTGCTTTCTCATACTTCTTCACCAAATCATCTAGAGACCACCCTCCAACGGGATCAACGGTGAAACCCCATTCAATCACGCAACCTTCAGCGTCTCCACTATCGTCACGTGGCAATATTTGCACCGTTGAGACGTAAGACTCGAATCCAATGTTACTTTCCACTATCTCGTATGTCAACAAACGCTCCACTGGATCGACGGCCACCAGCTTCTCCTTAGACCATCCCACGGTGGATTCTACGCCGATGGACCGTATAGAGGAGCCGGAGCAGAATCTGATGCAGCCGAGTTCACCGTTGATGCCGTGGACGCCGTGACACGTGGTGACCGTTGGAAGCCATTTATGGAAGTTAAAGAAATCGGTGAAGAAAGGCCAGATTTCGTTGGGCTTTGCTTTTTTGAGCGTAACTGACACTTTGGCTTGCCATTTTTCTGGGTTTGAAGCTTTATCCATGTTAAAGAGAGAATCGGTAACAAAACAAACAAAAAAAAAGAGAGTAAATATGAAAACAAGATATTGTGTAATATTATGATATTATATTTATGCAATAATCTCGTATGTGAACAATTCGTGTTTATGGGAAGTGTACTAACAATTGGAGAGTGAAATTTTATAGTAAAGGTTCTTCTCATGAGTAAAAGATATGAAGAATTTATGCTCTTAGCTTTTGATTTTGATAATATCCATGTCTTTAGCAATTGTAACTGTTATTCCTTTTTGGGAATATAAAAGATATAATGTCATAAATGGTGTTTTATTTGGTGGAAAATATAACTACATAGTAATGTACTTTGCACTTTTTAAAAAAACTTACTAATACAAATCCAATGAAAAAGGCATTTTGTGATTTTTTCTAAATGATAAAATCCAAGCAATTAGTTTAGATTCCATAACATTTGAATAAGAAGAATCATTTGTATTAGACTTATTGAATCGATATAGTTGAAAGTTTATTTATATATAACTTACGATAGCAATTCTTTCAATTTATGGATTTAATAAAATTTTCTTAAGAAAAATAACTAAACAACACTACAGAAATAATTACCTTAAAACTCAAAAGAAAAACAATTAGCGTGAGAAAAAAAAACAAAAATCAATCGTCTTTTATGATTAAACAAAATATGAAAGAAATAAAAATTGATCTCGTCATCTCAATTCCACAATTGCCTATCTATTGATGATACAAATCAGTCACTCTCATGATATCATCACTAGAGTTTTTAAGAGTTTTCTTAGGTGGTATTAGTTGGTAAATAACATCAAATTGTTTGCAGTATACTTTTTGTTGATGCCGTGGACCTAGTGAGACATGTAGCGATTGAGAAATTGTGAAGAAGGGGCCAAATTTGATTAGATTTTTACCTTCATGAGCATAACTTACACTTTACCTTGCCATTTTTCTAAGCTTGAAGTTTACTCCATGTGAAAGAGAGAATATAATAAGATAGAAGGTAATTGAAATTTAAGATCTGATGCTATGATGCCAAATGCCAATACAGTGAAAAAATATGGACGCTTTTAATCTCTTAATATTGATACGTTTGCCAACTGTTATTATTTGAAATATAAATTATATGAAGTGGTACCAGTGGAATTCTTGACATTATAGCAATTTTTTAATTTTTTTAGGGAGGAATTTTTTAAAAATGACCTAAAATTTCATTTGAAATGCAAAAATAAACTTCTTATTCAACTAAAGCAAAAATAATCCAAATGGATAGCAAAATTACAATAACATTTTGTATATAAAAAAAAACCGAAGTCTCGGTTATAATTTTTTGAAGTCTATTGCATGCTATAGAAAAGTTTGTTTGTAGACTTCATCTGAAGTATACTTTGTAGCTAAATCTAAAATTTAATTTTTAAAAATAAAAAAATAATTTGGTTTCTAATTTTTATTCATAAATTAAATATGAACAGTTTTGATGTATATGTATTATTGTTTTCATATTTATAAGTTTTGAGTTATGGTTTTTAGTATTGAGTGTAAAATTTTCTATTTAGGGCTTAGAGTTAGCATACGAAATCTGCAAAATCGAATAAATTATCTTAATTGAGATTTAAACTAAAATAAAACCAACAAATGTAAGAGGTAACATGAAGTCTGCTAAACCGAGAAAAGTTACCATAACCAAAAAAACTTCTCGTAACTGATAAAACTATCTAAAAAAATATGTTAACCGTAATAAAACCAATAATATTTACCAAACTGAAAAAAATTCCCCTAATCGATAAATAGTACCGACATCTATAAAGGATTTTACTCTACAAAAGAAAAACAGTTTACCAAAAAAAAAAACAAAACCCTAGGCAATGAACCTTCGACTCTTGAAGGATTTTGGTTTTTCTTCTTTGCCGGTGCGGATTTCCTCCTCACTGTCGCCGATTTTCAGTCCGCCACCCGAACAGGAAAGTTTTCTTTCCCCCTCCCCCCCCTTCGTCTCTATTCCCCTGTCTTCCTCTTCATTGTGCAGATCTGAAATTTAGTATTTTTTGTTTGCAGATCTGCATTTGCCGCCGATTGCCTATCATCGCTGCAGAAAATTTTGTGTAACGAAATGGTAATTGAATATGTAATTCTGAAACTATATACATCACACTTCCTCTATTTTCCTCCTTTCAACGCGACTGGTGACATTATATTTTTGCAGATCTTGTTGCCTCTCGTCACGGCCGGTTGCATCTCATCACGCTGGTTCCCTCACGCGGCGTATCTCTGGTTCCCTCATGCGCAACCATTCTCTGATTTGTAGATTTTAGTAGACTTCTTATGGTTTTAATATACTTCTTAGGTCCAAGCACTGACGATATAATAGAAGCTTGTTTTATTTGCTCATCATGGACTCAGTATAATAGACTGATGTTGGGATATCTTGGGATCTACACTGGTTTCATTGTAGCACAGAAACTCAGTACACCCCCAACGGGTCAGCATGGCTAAATTAGTGGTGGATTTAGAAGCTTTTGAGAACTACCCATTGGGAAGAATAGGTTTTTAGAATATGATGGCTTCTGTGAAGGAAAAAAGTGGATTTAAGTAGGACTATTTCTATCGATAGATTTGTGCAAGCTCTCCAAGTGTGGATCTAATATGCTCCTCCAGAATATGCTGCTGAATTAGCTAACCCATTGCCAAATAACCCAACTCTTCTGCTGCTGGCTTACAAAGGATCAAGAGGCCAGAAGTACGTCAAAGAGAACATGCTAAAACAGGTAATTTTCTTTATACTTAGTAGATTTCACTAGTAGACTTCAAAAATAGATTTAATAGAATTCAATAGTAGAATTTACTAGTAGACTTTACTAGTAGACTTTATTCTTATTATTATGTGTTTTAATTTCTTTCTAGGTCCACATACATAACTGCGTTATAAAGAAATTAGACAATATGTTACCAGTGTGGGATGATGAGAAAGAAGATGTGGAGGTTCACAATGTTGTCAAAGCATAGTTTCAATAATCGTGGAAGAGGAGTAAAGAGAATTGGCTTCTTGTTGGTGCTCTGAAAGCAAACACTGTCAAGGCAGAGAAATCGATGGACAACAAAAGGAGATTCGTGTCAGAGATGAAGAAAGCCGAAAGAGGGCCTGCACAGACTCTGCATCTGTTGCCTTTCATATAGATCAGGATGGGGTCGGACTGGTTGCTACAATGAAAGCACACTTCGACCAATGCTTCAAAAGCTTCTCTATGAAGATGTTCAATGGTCTAACTGGTTGTGAAAAGCAGATCCAACTCCTTAGCGAGAAGGTAGAAAAAGTTGAGCAAGCCGTAGAGGTGGTGAAAGCCGCTTCGAGAAAGAATGTTTAAGAAGAGGAGCAGGTCAAAGACAATGAAGATTCTAAATCGAAACTCTCAAGCCATGAGAAGAATGTGGACGCCACCATCCCAGAGGAACAAGGGGTTAGACTCAAACCCTCTCAGAAAACACAAATATCATACATGAGAACAAGATCAAGGAAACAAAAACTGAAAATATAATGAAATAAACATGGACTATTTCTGAATTTGAGCATTTCTAATAATGATGTCTAGTGTGAGGACATGTTTATTTGTTTTCTCAATTTATGTTTCCAATTTCTAGACTTTGGTTTTATGTTTAGTGTTGACAATTATGTTAATAAATGTTTTGATGTTGTTGTTAGTTGTTGATACATACTTTTACACATTAATATGCAGAGTGATTTTGATAGAAAAAGCTGGTCCTGTTAAAGATAATATGAATGTTGGGATTAGTGAGAGTGTCAATGAAGCTGATGTTGTTAAAGAGAATCAGGACCCAAGTATTGTGCTCGTTGACCCAAAAGAGTGTGATGTTGATTTTGTCGGGATTCAGCTGGAGAAAGGCAAACAACTAAGAGAAGCAGCTCATATTGTGGCCCGGAGAAATAGTGAAAGGAGTCATAAGCTGGCTGCATCACAGAAGAGTTCATTTCCAAGGAAATAATAGCACCACAAAGAGAATCATTGCAAACCCAATAGTCCAAGATCATAGATATGATCCTTTTGACAATGCTGGTGTTAAGCAAACGCTGAAAGTGATACTTGATTTTTTGAAAGCAAACCCGTAAGTCACCACTTAGTTTTATTTTTTTAATATTTAGTTATCAAGAAACCCTTATCTCCTTTTTTACTAGCTATTTTTTTATAATGCATGGCCCAAACGTTCTAAATTATCTTCAATAGAATGGTATTAGATTCTGAGAACACCGACGAAATGACTAGCAGACTTGGTATATGTTTTCTAACTTGAGTCAAACTCTATACAACATTAGTAGACTTCATTTACAAACTTCATTAGTAGACTTCAGTTATAGACTTTGGTGAAAGAAAACCAGTTCTATGGAGTTCTTTCCGAACATCCAATGGATCACATTGAACTCTTTGAAGAAATCTGCAGTATGATGAGGACAAACCAAGTTCCAGCAGACTATTTAAAGTGTAAGTTGTTCCCTTTTTCATTAGCAGATAAAGCTCACTGTTGGTTGAAATCTTTGCCTGCAGGATCAATCACTAACTGAGAAGAATATAAAACTGCTTTTCTGAACCACTTCTATACTAAGTCAAGGTCGAACTTGCTGATAACCAAGATCTCAAGTTTTCAGCAAGGACCGGCTGATTTTTTCTATGAAGCCTAGGAGCGTTTTAAAGAGTATGAACGTGACTGCATTCACCATGGATTTCCCGGATCAAGCCTGCTGAGCACATTTTACAGAGGTTTGCAAACAAAATACAAACTTTCACTTGATACAGCCAGCAACAGAAATTTTGGACAAAAGACGACAGCGCAAGGAAGAGCCCTCATCGAAAATTTAGCTCAAGCCAATAGCAATGACTGTTCGGAATACGATCGATCGACAAAGCAGACTGGAACATATAACAAAGAGATAACCGAGTTGAAGAACATGATGAGCCAGCTTTTAAAAAGCCATAATCGCCCAATCCATGCTTGTGAGACAAAAAATGGCGTAGAAAACGAAGGACCTTGTGATACCGATCACACAAATCCAACCTTTCAAGAAGAAGAAGTGAACTATGTAGGAGCAAAAGCACCATATCTGAATCTCTTTAACAATGGTTTTAACAACAACTTCCGAAATGCAAACTACAACAATCTCTCTTACCGCAATCCAAATGTGGAGAATCCTCAAGACCAGCACTACCCCCCGCAGCAGAAACCCTTCCAAAATAAGTTCCACGGTGGAAATTTCGGAGGGACTGGAGTCTTTCAGCCGCGACAACCATACAACTATCAAGGTATGAGATTCAACAATCAATTTGGACAACAGCAGGGAGTTACAACAAACGAGCTAGCTTCACTAATCGGAAGACTTGAACAGTCTATCCAACAGCTTGTTATGACAAACGAGAAAGCAGCTAAAGACATGAACGTGAAAGTTGACTGCATGTACAATGATCTGAACGGGAAGTTTGAAGCTTTATCTTCTCACGTCAAAAAGCTAGACGTCCAAGTTACCCAAACAGCTGACTTTATGAAGAGACACAATGGAGCTATTCCCGGGAGAGTTGAAGACAACTCCAAGAGATTTTGCAATGCCATCACCACACTTCCCAAAGAAGGAGTTGAGACCAACTGGGTGTAGACTTTTTTGTCAATCTTGCCCTTATCAAAAATATCAATACTGTCTGAGCTAAAATATATATATGTTCCTCACCTAGAAAAATGTTAAATGAAGTTCACTAAGTATAACTTAAAATAACGATCTGAAGCTTAAGTGTAAGATCATATATCTATATTTATAAAGTGTTAACTATGTTTACCTTGTATTTCCGACAATATGTATTCGTTTATTAATCCCACGTCTGCATTTATCGGGCTGAGAATTGCTTTACCTTGAAAAAACTTTAGGTCTCTCTCCAATATGTATGAATCACCATACATTTCTCTTACTATCTCTTTAACATGATCAACCAATTCTTTTATCAGTAAATCATCAGGAATTTCAATTTTGGCTTCATTGTCGTCAAAAAATACATAGATCACTTGCTTATTGTTCTTTTTTATTGTTTTCAAAAGATATACGATTCATGAAGACATTCCTAAATTATTATGAATCCTTCCTGAATATTTAGGGAGGGATTCCCTAATTGAAAATTTAGACATCAATTCCAAAAGTTTAACAATCTGTAGTTTGGTCTGAAATTTAAATGTAAACAACTTATTTTAGTCTGAATCAGCATTGCAAACCTACTTGCTTCTCAATGGTATTCAATCATATTTATTCATCACAAAATATCATAGATCCGATCAAATCAAGAGAAAAGGTTGGTTAAACAACAAATACATAAACATTTCATACATTTGAAATCTTTAAGACATATTTAAAACGTGTGATCATTGAAGGTTTATTATTCAGGAAGACATTCCTAAACTATTACAAATTCTTTCCTGAAAATTAGGAAAGCCTTCCAGAATTGAAAATTCAATAAGGTTTCTTAATGCTTTAAGAAAGGTTTCCTAAAATCATCATAATAAACTTCTCACGGAAAGACTTGTCCATGTAAACATGTATAATTAAAACTGTCAAAAAAAGTCGATGATACAAAGATTAAAAGTTAAAACAAACTATTGAGACTTGTAGGTATATAAAACAATAAATACATAAACATTTTAAATGTATTTCTGAAGGTCTAATGATTCAGAAAGACATTCCTAAACCATCATGAATCATACCTGAATATTAGGGATGCCTTCCAGAATTGAGAATTCAGACCTGGATTTTGAATTTCTGACGATTTGCAGTTTGGAAAGAATTCCAAAATAATTTAAGATTCAAGAAAAAACAGATTTTTGCTGAAAACCTATAACTTGAGCACAAAAGTTTTCAAAACCCCTTAATTTTTCCCAAACCCCCATTTTTTTCCTTAAAATTTGAGATTTCGATTAAGGTTTTGAAGAAGTTGGAAAATTGTTTGAAGGAGATAAAGTTTTGATTAGCTCGATTTCTCAGAGCGAAGATTTGCTAACTACGATGATGATTCCGTCAAGTTCCAGATGAAATTCTGACAACGGTGGAAGTCGTGAGACGATCAATGAACGTTTTTGTGAGATTTTTAATTTCCATGGAGGAGGAAATAGAGTTAGAACTAATCGTGTTTGATGTTTTAACTCATGTTATATTTGTCTCTGTGAAAAAGAGGGTTTTTTTAGAAGATTTAGTTTTTTGGACCATTTTGAGAATTACTTTTTATTTAATGATAGCATATATAATTAAAAAAAAATCATTTACAATTTTCATATTTTGTTGTCATTTGTTTATTTTAATGTTTTATTTTTTCTAATCCAGATATTTTAAAATTTTGTTAAATATCAACAATTCAAAATTGTGGAAGTCACATATATGAATATATGTGTCTCTGTTCTGGCTTTTATTTTTGAAAAAAAAAATTAACTGTCCAACTATTTAATATTATTTAGTTTTTAATAGTTAATATATATATATATATATATCCACTAAGATATTTTGTTGTGGAATATTTTTGCATCAAAGGTATGCCACACAAGTAAGAAAACTTGACCAATTCAAATCAATTTAATTTGATTGGTGAAAAATTATTATAAAGATAATTTAAAGTTAATATCAGTATTCATTATGATGAACACAAGTGACAATGTCTTTATCAGCCCATAACCAATATAATAATCTAAACCCAAGTTTATCATTCCACGAGATATCATAACCAAGATATTATAAGATTATAATTATAATTATTATTATTGTTCGAAGGTTAAATAGAGAAATTGCGAAAATAACTTAAAATTTTATTTTAAATATATAAATAGATCATTTACTCAATACTAAGCAAGAGTAACCTAAAAATATAGGAAAATTACCATACTTAATGAACAAACAAAAAATAGAAATAACAATTAATCTTATAACTTTGTGAAGTCTCAAAATCCTATGAAATTTCCTATTTAGAATATTAAAATAAAAAACAAAAAAAAAATTGTAAAACAGAAAAGGGGAAAAAAATGTAAAAGGAAAATGTATTTAAAAGGGTTAGTCGGCTAAAATAATTTATTTTTTAAAACTAAAATTGATTTAATTGATAGTATTACAAAAAAAGATAAAGGAAAAGGAAATTTGTTTAATAGAAAAGGAAAAAAAATCATGTAAAACAAAATTTTTTTTTAATGATTTATTTGCAATTACGTGTTGGATCCATTTAAAGATATGATTGCAAAAATTGGAATCAGTGACCTGTAGAAAAAAATGTTTATTATTACAATATTACATGTAAATTCTTAAAGAACTTTGGGGGATGAAGCCTAAAAGAATAGAACAACAAAAGCATACGTTAATAATTACAATAAATAGGACATGACGAAAAGTATGATCATAATGTGCATAGCTAGCCGAAAGAAACAACTAATTAAAGTGACGAAAACCAAAATTAAAATCAATTTATATTGATATTAGCATTAAAGCTGAACATCTAAATAGGAAAAAAAACAGAGCAACACCTAAAGAATACCAAGAGGTTATTAATATATATATGTAGAACTAAACATATACATATAAGAAGAAGAATATTATGTGTCTTTTTAATTTATTTTGATAGGTCTAGGTTTGTACACGTAGGATTAATGATAGACTTATCAAAATGAATTAAAACATCACATTATATTTTTTCATTAATACCACATCGGAGTATCGTTGTGATGATGACACATAAAATTTTTAACCTTATAAATAATAATATAGATAATGCCACATATTACAATTGCTGTGATGATGACACATATGATTTTTAACCTCATAAATAATTATATAAACTTACGACTTACGAGGACATATACAATCATCAAAGTGGAAAAATTAAGCATCTATGATGCTAGGACCATAAAGAAGAATCGAGAATCTTATATCCCCGCCAAATAACTTGAAGAATCTTCTCCTTCTTACTCTTCTCCCTATCTTGGTAATATATCCGACCAAATAAATGCTGACACGAACTCAACTTGTGTTAATCAGTACCAATATCTTCACAATAAAAACTTGTTTCCTATTTTTTGTAGAATAGAAATTAACCCGCACATTGTGCGGGGTAATGATTTTTAAATTGTCTTTAAATTTAATTTTGATTAATTTTGGGTTAAATTTTAAAATTGAGGGGGAAAAAACACCTTTAACAAAAAATATAAATAAATAAAATTGATGATAATTAGATAACAATACATATATGAATATTACACAACCGATATATACTTGTATATATATCTATCGAATAAGAGTTTGAGCTAGTTTTGTTATGCGGTTTAATTATTAGTAGTTTTAAATATGAAAGTGATATGATGTTAATATATATATATCAATATGGATTAGAATCTAAATATATATTTATAATAGAATTTAATTGTAAATATTTTATTAGAGATCAAACTATCATTTTTAGTTAATAAATTCTATAATTTATGTTAATAGTAATTATATATGGGATTGTCAAAGTGGACAAACCCATCTACTCAATCTATTTCGTAATTTACTAAAATATTTTTTCGACAAACCCGTAAAATTATAATTTAAATTTTGAAAACATATTTCAGTTTTTTTTTTATAAAATAATTGAATTGAGTTTCGAAAATGATATTCATCAATTATGAAATACAAATGAAAAATATTTCAAAAGTATAAATAGATTTTTTATATATATAGACTGATTATTTTAAATAATAGAATATATTTTAATATTTTAATAAATAAATAAACTAAATACTGTACACTTTTGATTTCAATCCATATATATTCAAAACAAATCTGTAAGTTCTATATTTAACTCTCTCTTATGGAGAAATATTTAATTGAGTTTTCTATATTTATAAAATTTATTTATGTAATATCTTATAAGCAAAGGTTTATTTATGTAATATCTTATAAATAAATGTTCATTTATGTAAAATATTTTGTAATACCTTACAAATAAAGGTTCATTTATGTAAATGTCTCAAACAAAATGGTGAAAGTTGCAGCCTGGTTTATTATTGGTCCTTGAGCTGGTTCATGTCCAAACCTGTGTTGCAAGAGAAGGAGCTTAATCTTCTCAAGGAAGGGAAATATTCGCCCATGTTTGTACTTGTATACCATGCATAATAAAAAATGCCAATGTACATTGACGATTCAGAGATTAAAACAAGCTATTGATATTTGCATGTCTATAAAAACAACAAATACAAAAAATATTTCAAAGGACTTCCTGATGACTTAACGATTCAGAAAAACATTTCAAATTATTAAGTCTTTCTTGAAAATTAGGATGGCCTTCCCAAATTGAAAATTCAGACCTGAACTCAAATGTTCCTTTTTGTTTCAAATTTAGAATTGAATGTAAAATATTTGGTTACAATCACATATGGTTTCAGTCACACATGTTTCAAATACTTGAACATTTAAAGGTCAACTTGAAGATCTAACGATTCAGGAAGACATTCATAAACTATTATTAATTATTCTTGAAAAATTAGGAAGGTTTTCTTGAATTGAAAATTCTCAAACGTTTCTTTTGGTTTCTAATTCAGAATTGAAGGTATAACATTTGGCTTCAATCACACATGCTTCAAAACATCACAATCTCTTTAAGATCAAAAACTCTCAATGCTCTCACAATCTCAAGGTTTGAAAAATGCTTCCATAATTCAGACCTAAACTCAAACATTCCTTTTGGTATAACATTTGGGTTTCAGTTACGTATGCTTCAAAAGTTATTACATTTGGTTTCTACAAAAAAAAAATTTCATAGAACACACCAGCTACTAGAAACTGTAAACAACAAGATAACTGGATGAGTGAGGCAAAGTACCTCGAAATTAGTTAATAATATATCTTCAAATTGCCTCACAAGTTTTGGGACTAGACATTTTATATTATGAACACAGAAAGAACATAAAGAAATCAGAAGACAGAGAAAAGAAAACACTGCATTTTTCTGAGGTGGCGAAATATTGTGTTTGGTGAGATGGTGTCGTCGGCAGCTTCTCCGCCACGGCAGGGAGAGGATTCATCCCCTGAGCTGGATTTGAGTTCAAATCAGGAGACTCAAGGAGTAGTTGTTGAAGCAGTACAAAGTTTGGTGAAGAACAAGAAGTGGTCAATGTTACGGGATCGACAATGTTACAGGAGACTCAAGGAGTAATTCAATCTCACGCTAAATGGAGTCTGATTGCACAAGAGATGCAACTGGAAATGAAATCAATCCCATCATGGGTAGTAGTGAAGAACGTTCCTTGATCCATGTATGCGTGGAAAGGTTTAGCGTTTCTCACAAGTCCTATTGGAGAACCAAAGCACATGCACCCAGATACTGAGTTATGCAAGAACTTTGTAAGTGGCCCAAGTGTTTGTTGAGGTTGATCTGACTAGACCCCTCGCAACGTCCTATAATATCAATATGGCAGAGGGAGGGAACGTGAATGTAACTTATGAATACCTATGGCCCCCATCGAGATATAGTAAATTGATTTACACTGGATGTATTCCTAGTTTCTACTGCAATAGAACAATGATGTAGTTGTAATATAAAGGATTCGGAATCCAGAGGACCAGTGTTACTCTATGACTTTGCGAGGATTGAATTAAAGCTAAGACGAAAGATGGTTTGTTTGTAACGTTAACGACGAGTAAAAACAAGCTAAAAAAAAACGATTTCAATTCAAATTTAAAACAAGCACTAGATCAAGGTAATTCGCAGGAGTTTCAGAGATGAGAATGAAATGACTATTCAGGTCACAACTTAAATGCAGGTCTCGAACACAAACATAAAAGCTTATCGATCCACTGTCGTGATCTCGATAACTTTATCTAACAACCTAAATTCGAAACTGTCGTTTGAACCTAGAAAGTTGCAGACAAGCATTAACGAGCAGGTTTGATATGTTCACGATTTGCCTTAACTTCAACTGTCGTTGGCTAAGGACAAATCACTCACCAGTGTTTGTTCTAGCAATCTATTACACTTTTGATGAATAGATTAACCTATGAACGTAAATTGAATGGCCAGTTCGACCTAAGCGTTAAGTCTAACAAAGGTGAAGACAATCGATTTTAAACCCTATTTGCATCCAATTCTCTAACTCATGAAATCCTTTGAAAACCTTAATCTAGCTAAGAGATCTACTCAGACATGGAGAAAAGAAACACAGCAACATATGAAAAGAAATTCATGAATTAAAATTGCAGAAGAGATAATAGGGTTCAAAATTCTTCTCAAAGTGTAGCAGATTTCTTCTTCCAAAAGCTTACAAGTAAAAACTCTCTGGTTCAGAAAATTGTAAAAAGAAAGCGTAGAAGAAAAGATAGGCGGCTCTGGACTCTTTTATTCGTTTCACGCGACTTGGAGTTAGGTAAATATGTTTTCCTTATTTTTCTCCCGGCTGGAGCAGGTGCTCCACAGAAGGTCGAAATCGGGAGCAGGTGCTCGCTGAGAAGACTTCTCCAATTACGTAGGAAAATTGCTCCTTGTTGCTCAGCTTCATCCCTTTTTGCTCCAATGCCTTCTAAACACTCCAATCCTCTGATAAGGCCTCTAAGTCACTTGAAACTTCCTGAAAAGACTCCAAAAACTCCTAAAGCAATAAGTAAACACAGGTTAGAATGAGCCAAAATCTCCACTCATCAACTCCCCCGGACTTGGATCTTTGTTTGTCCTCAAACAAACTCAAATTCAATTCCAAAAGAATGACTGGATAAAGGTGGGAACTCGCAAAACTCAAAAGACCGTAAACCTGACCAAGGCATGTGACAATCTGCTGCAAAAATCAGTCAAAAATCTAACCTCCATGTACTTCTCCGTAGACATTGCAGCTTTCCAGATTAGTCCCTCAATTTCATAACATCATCCATGTCCCATCATTGCTGAGTCTCATCGATAAAGCTAGTGCCAAGGACCTTCTAGACTCGTTCACATACTTATACCTTAACAAATTGACCATATTACACAAGAGTATCTTTCCTCTCCCCCGAACTTATACACTTTTCAAGCTATTTCATTTTTTTTTTTGGGCACATATAACAAGGTTCAAAGACGCGAGTATTGATGGTGATTGCCACCAAATCCCCGGTTTTTCCCCTCATTATATATCAAAGGTGTAGGCGAATAATGGGGTCACAACAAATTTTCCTACCCCTCGCTTCCATCCCTTGTGTGATCATTCCATTTTAGAAGTAAAATAATGGGATTGTTGGAAATTTTCCTAACCTTTTACTTCTAAAAGAAAATCATTTCAATCTTTTCTGCATTTTAATATTTTTTTTTAGAAACAGCCTGAAGCAATGCTTAGAACATGAGAGAGGGATACCAAATCTATCACGAGGTCTTTATTTGTCAGGTAAAAATGAGGAGTCAAGCCCTATGAGCACTAACCTGATCGATGAGGGAAAATGAAGAGCTGAGAAATTAGCTCAGGTTCAATGGACTAGTCAAGAATTTTGGGCTCCTCTAGTCTACTGCTTTGTCTTTGGATTTTCCATTAGTCGATCTAGATGATTCTGCAGTAATGATCACTGAAAGAAAACGGTCAAGATTCACAAATGGTCTGAAATCATCATAGAATTGGTCATTATTCCGACAAGTTTTGACTTGTCTCATATAACCAACTGACTCAAAGAAACAAAATGACTCAAAGAAACAAACTAAAAACTGACTCAAAGAAAGTACTAAAAGAAAGAAAGCAAAAGAAAAAAGTACAAGAGACACGACCCTCCCCCGGACTTACTTCACACCGTCCCCGGTGTGAAAATAAGCTAGAGAAGTGCCCAAAAAACTTACCTGGTTCGCACATGTAGAGCACCCTGGCGGAGCAGGTGCTCCGGAACAGAGCTGGGTGCTCCCTCGTCTTTTGTTCGTCTGGAGCAGGTGCCGGAGCAGGTGCTCCGGTTTCCCTTGGGTTGCTCATTCGTCAATTTTTTGTCTGGAGCACCCCGTGGAGCAGGTGCTCCGGTGGGGTTTGGGGTGTTCCGATGGGGATTGGGGTGCTCTTACGTGGTGAGCAACCAACCCAACAGATGGAGCAGGTGCTCCGGTGGGTTGCTCTTTCCTTCTTCTTCTTTTCACCTCCATCGCTGAAAACCTCTCTACCTGCGTTATAGTCAAGTATAGTGGGATTGATAGTTCAGAGAATTGTTGTTTAACAAGAACCTAAAGAACAAAGTTAGTAGCAAAAATGAAAGACACAAAATTAGAGACTCTTACCGGTGGGTTGCCTCCCACCAAGCGCTTGTTTTAAGTCATTAGCTTGACTTGAAAGACCATTTAGGCTTGAGGAGGATCGCTTAAGGTGACTGATTCACCCTCTGCGATATTTGGACCAGCAAGGTATGGTTTCAACCTTTGTCCATTGACAACAAACTCGCCTCCTTTAGTGTCCAGCAACACTACAGCTCCATATGGTCGAACTTCCTTGATGGTGAATGGTCCAGACCATCTCGATAGCAGCTTCCCTGGAAACAATTTCAATCTAGAGTTAATGAGCAATACCTGATCGTTTGGTGCAAAACTTCTATTGAGGATCCTCTTGTCATGGAAAGCTTTTGTCCTCTCTTTGTAATCTTCGAGTTTTCATAGGCTAGGTGCCTAATTTCCTCCAGCTCATGCAACTGCATTACTCTCCTCTCCTGAGCACTCTTTGCATCGAAATTCAGCAGCTTCACTGCCCAAGCAGCTTTGTACTCAAGTTCCACTGGAAGATGACATGCTTTTCCATACACCAAGTGGAATGGTGCAGTCCCCAAAGGTGTTTTGTAAGCTGTTTTGTATGCCCAAAGAGCATCATCAAGCTTCACTGCCCAATCTTTCCTTGTGGTGCTCACAGTCTTCTTCAGAATGTTCTTGATTTCCCTGTTGGAAACCTCAACTTGCCCACTCGTCTGAGGATGGTATGGGGTCGCCACCTTATGCCTTACACCATTCTTCTTCAACAAGTTTTCAAAGACTTTGTTGATGAAGTGAGAGCCTCCATCGCTAATCACCACTCGCGGCACACCAAATCTGGGAAAAATGACAGATTTGAACATCTTTAAAACCACCCTTGCGCCATTTGTGGGACTAGCCAGAGCTTCCACCCACTTTGACACATAGTCAACTGCCACCAGAATATACTCATTCCCATAAGATGATGGAAAAGGCCCCATGAAGTCTATACCCCACACATCAAAAATCTCCACTTCCAATATGAAATTCTGAGGCATCTCGTTCTCCTGCTTATGTTCCCTTGCCTCTGGCATGTGTCACACCTGGATATGAATCTCTGCGCATCTCGGAACATAGTAGGTCACCAATACCCAGCCTGTAGAACCTTTGACACTGTTTTAAAAGTGGCAAAGTGACCAGCATAAGGTGAACCATGGCAATGAAACAAGACCCCAGATATCTCCTCATCAGCTACACATCTCCTGAAATTCCCATCAGAGCAATGCCTGTATAAGTAAGGCTCATCCCAAAAGTAGTGCCTCACATCCTTCAGAAACTTCTTCTTCTTGTTTCCCACAAAATCTGCAGGTTCCTGCTCTGCAGCATGGTAATTTGCAATCTCTCCAAACCATGAGAAACCAGAATGCCGATCTACATCAACTGAGTTGCAAAAAATCGTCAGAGCAAGTGCTCCAGGTTGGAGCAGGTGCTCGTCGAACCCAGAAACATCTATGGCATAAACTTGTTCATCAGGAAGGCGGTCATCTAGTGGAATGTCATCATCAATCTTCAGCCTCGACAAGTGGTCTGCAACACCATTATCAATCCCTTTTTGTCTTTGATCTCCAAATCAAACTCCTGCAGCAAGAGGATCCATCTAAGGAGCCTTGGCTTGGCATCTTTCTTTGTCAACAGGTATTTCAGCGCTGCATGGTCTGTGTGAACAACAACTTTCGACCCAACAACGTAAGACCTGAACTTCTCAAAGGCATAAACTACTGCAAGAAGCTCCTTTTCAGTTGTGGCATATCTGCACTAAGCTTCGTCGAGTGTTCGGCTGGCATAATAGATGACATGGAGTCTCTTTTCTTTCCTCTGTCCCAGCACTGCTCCCACTGCATAATCACTAGCATCGGTCATGACCTCAAAAGGCAGTTGCCAATCTGGTGTCTGGACAATAGAAGCGCTGACCAAAGATCCTTTTATCGTGTGGAATGCCTCCAAGCATGCATCATCAAACTCAAATTTCACATCCTTGCACAGCAGCTGCGTCAGAGGTCTAGCAATCTTTGAGAAATCTTTGATGAAGCGTCTGTAAAAACCAGCATGACCCAGAAAACTGTGAACGCCTTTGACTGTTCTTGGTGGCTGCAAACTCATCATCACCTCGATCTTTGCCCTGTCCACCTCGATCCCTTTCTCTGAGATTTTGTGTCCCAGCACGATCCCATCTCTCACCATGAAATGACATTTCTCCCAGTTAAGCACCAGATGCTTCTCCTCACACCGCTGCAAGAACCTGAGCCCCACAGGAAGGGGTTTGAGCTCAAGCTTCGGAGCTCTCGATTCGCTCCAAGGTCCATCAATCAAAAGCCGTCGGGAGCAGGTGCTCCAGGATTCGGACAGGTGCTCCGTCGGCTTTTTCTGCAGGTGAGCTCTCCTTGCCTTCTAAGCTCATGTACGCCACCAGCCTTTGCATCCTCGTGCTTGCATTCAGCATCCTTGCAAACCCATCAGCTTCCTCACTCAAATACCCATGTTCTCCTTTGGCTTTTGTGAGTGCAACTTCCAAAGGATCGATGGCCAAAACCTCTTCAGCAACCTCTTCAGCAATGCCTGAACCATCATCTATGACAAATTTCTGTCCGTCCAGCATTGGTTTCTTGAGGAGTTTATTCATCTCAAATCGCACCACCATATCTCCCATCTGGAGATCTATCACTCCTCCTTTCACATCTATGATTGCACCAGCTGTGCATAAGAAGGATCGACCCAATATCAAAGGATCCTTGGGTTCTTCATCGACCTCCAGAACCACAAATCTGCTGGAATGAGTGTATCGCCTATCTGAACATGCAGATCCTCAAGTATACCAACAGGGAATTTGGTTGATCTATCAGCGAACACTAGCGAGATTTTCGTCGGTTTGAATCTGGTGTAACCCAATCGCTTGGCTACAGAATAAGGCATCAGATTCACACTTGAACCCAGATCGCAGAGAGACCTTGCAAACAGCACATTCCCAATCCTGACTGAGAGAACAAAACTTCCTGGATCACTTCTCTTCTTCAGCACTTTGTTCTGAAGCACTGCACTGCACTCCTTCGAAACCATCATGACACTCTCTTCCTTAACAGCTTTCCCAGACACTAACCCCTTCATGTATCTTTTAAGGGCTGATATCATCTGAACAGAATCAGCTAGAGGGAGTTTTACAGTCAAATCCTTCAGCATCTCCCTGCACTTTGCCTCCTCTAAGTCCTTGCGGGACTTCTTTGGTGGAACTGGGTAAGGTACCTTAGGCGTGTAAACTCTTGCAGAAATGTTTGCTGGAGCAGGTGGCTGGAGCAGGAGCTCCCTCATTGGCTCAGGGTGCTCCATCGTCAAATCTACGTCTGGAGCAGGTGCTCCCGATTTTGGAGCATGTGCTCTGATTGGGGAAGAATGCTCCATCGTCTTTTTTACGTCATGAGCTGGTTCCTCTTCTTGGAGCAGGTGCTCCACGTCCTTTTCCTTCTTTTTTTCTGAGACAGAACTTGTTGGTGCAGCATGCAGAGTCTTCCCACTTCTCAACTCAATAGCATTCACAAACTCATTCCTAGGGTTTTCACCTTTTCCAGGGAGAGTTCCAGGTGATCTCTTCACAGCTTCTGCAGTCTGAGCTACCTGAACATCCAGCTTCTTCACATGAGTCCACTCTGCTTCATACTTGCCATTCAAATCATTGTATATTGTGTCCACTTTGGCATTAATCTCCATGGAAGACTTTTGCTGATTAACCAGCAGCTGTTGCATCAAGTTTTTCAGCTCATCCTGCGAGTTATTTGAGGAACTCGAAGAAGGCTGCAGACTTGTGAAAGGCAACTTCTGCTGATTTCCACCTTGAAACCGATTCTGATTGGTGATGAACTGCTTTCCTTGGAAGTTGCTGGAGAAGTTCTTCTGAAATCCTGACTGATTCTGCACTCCTTGCTGCGGATAGACCTGATCCTGAGTGTTCTCAACATTGTTGCTTCTGTAGGATAAATTCGGGTGGTTTCTGAAGTTGTTGAAGCTGCGATTCTGCACATACCCTTGTCCATTCACGAAGTTCACCTCCATCTGATCATCATTCTCTGCATCTACAAACTCTTGAGCAAGAGGTGCATCACCAACCTCATCAGCAAAATGCACAGATCTCTGGTTCTCTCTCAACAACAGATTCACCTTTGCTGCAAGCTCATCGATCTTGCTCAACTCCACACTATGAACTGCTTTGCTAGACCTGTCATACTATTGGGATTTGTTGCTGGAGCTTGCAGCTAAGTTCTCAATCAACTCATAAGCAGCTTCTTTGGACTTAGTCATGAAATCGCCATTGCTAGCTGCATTCAAAGCATTAATCCCAGTTGACACCATCATAAAAGGTTGACAGAATCTGCTCATCAGAGAACCCCTGGTGAGGGCACTCTCTTCGGTACTCCTTGTACCTTTCCCAAGCTTCGCAGAAAGCTTCACCAGGTTGCTGTTTAAATGATGAGATCTTGTTTAGAGCTGCAGTTTTGGCCTCAGTGTAGAAATGGTCCAAAAATGCTGATCTGCACTCTTCCCATGTGGTTAATGACCCAGGTGTTAATCACTTCAGCCAGCGCAAAGCTTTGTCTGCAAGTGAGAATGGAAAAAGCTTGCACTTCAAAAAATTGGCTGGTATCCCATTTGATCCAGTCGTGCTGCAAATCCCCTTAAAATTCTCGATGTGGTCCATCAGAATCTCAGCAGGAAGCCCATGAAAGAGATGCTGCTTCACCAATGAGATCAGCTGAGGTTTGATCTCAAAGTCTTGCCTCTGAATGGTTGGAGGAGCAATTCGCAGCCCTGTTTTGATAGTAAGCATGCGGACTGTCCTTGTCTCCAATAGCAAGCTGTGGCTGCTCCCTGTCTTGCTGCGCCTTTTGCAGCTGCTCCAATTGCTGTCGAAGCTGTTTCAGCTCGACAGCCATGTTGTCATTGTTGCCTTGATCACCCATGTTGGCTTGAATAGGTCTTTGACGTCTGTTTTCTCGCTCGACTCTTGCTAGCTCGGTGTTTGACAAAGAAACAAGATCGGTGCAGTTGCTCCTTGTGGATATGTTTGACATACACCTGAAACACACGCAAACAAGAGAACAAGAGAAAAAATTAGTAAAGTCTTAGTCTGAATTTCAAACCAAAAATCAAAGGTAACGAATTGGTCCCCGGCAACGGCGCCAAAATTTGATTCACACCGGATGTACTCCTAGTTTCTACTGCAATAGAATAGTGATGTAGTTGTAATATAAAGGATTCGGAATCTAGAGGACCAGTGTTACTCTATGACTTTGCGAGGATTGAATGAAAGCTAAGACGAAAGAGGTTTGTTTGTAACGTTAACGAAAAACAAGCTAAAAAAAAATCGATTTCAATTCAAATTTAAAACAAGCACTAGATCAAGGTAATTCGCAGGAGTTTCAGAGATGAGAATCAAATGACTATTCAGGGCACAACTTAAATGCAGGTCTCGAACTCAAACATAAAAGCTTATCGATTCACTGTCGTGATCTCGATAACTTTATCTAACAACCTAAATTCGAAACTGTCGTTTGAACCTAGAAAGTTGCAGACAAGCATTAATGAGCAGGTTTGATATGTTCACGATTTGCCTTAACTTCAACTGTCGTTGGCTAAGGAAAAATCGCTCACCAGTGTTTGTTCTAGCAACCTATTACACTTTTGATGAATAGATTAACCTATGAACGTAAATTGAATGGCCAGTTCAACCTAAGCGTTAAGTCTAACAAAGGTGAAGACAATCGATTTTAAACCCTATTTGCATCCAATTCTCTAACTCATGAAATCCTTTGAAAACCTTAATCTAGCTAAGAGATCTACTCAAACATGGAGAAAAGAAACACAGCAACATATGAAAAGAAATTCATGAATTAAAATCGCAGAAGAGATAATAGGGTTCAGAATTCTTCTCAAGGTGTAGCAGATTTCTTCTCCCAAAAGCTTACAAGTTAAAACTCTCTGGTTCAGAAATTTGTAAAAAGAAAGTGTAGAAGAAAAGATAGGCGGCTCTGGACTCTTTTATTCGTTTCACGCGACTTGGAATTAGATAAATATGTTTTCCTTATTTTTCTCCCGGCTGGAGCAGGTGCTCCACAGAAGATCGAAATCGGGAGCAGGTGCTCGCTGAGAAGACTTCTCCAATTACGTAGGAAAATTGCTCCTTGTTGCTCAGCTTCATCCCTTTTTATCTCCAATGCCTTCTAAACACTCCAATCCTCTGATAAGGCCTCTAAGTCACCTGAAACTTCCTGAAAAGACTCCAAAAACTCCTAAAACAATTAGTAAACACAGGTTAGAATGAGCCAAAATCTCCACTCATCATAAATGCAACAAGTGGGGTCACAAAGCAGCTGAATGTGTGACGGAAACCGTTTTGAATACAAACCTATCAGTAATTCCTCAAAAGAAAACAAAACAAAGCCCATTAGTGGATCAAAAACCAATCAGTAGGGGAGAGACAAGAAACGCGGGTCTTCCAATAGAGAAAAAGAATGTATCACAATACACACTGACAAAAACCTGTGAGATACCAAGCCAAACAAAGGACAAGGAGGAAGGAGAATGGAATACTCAATCACGACCAATCAAGTCACCAACTAAAGGAACTGATCTGAAATTTGGTGAAGTAAGTATTCTTACCAACTCCCGCTTCTTAGCTTTGAGCGGTAAAGGAGAAGATGGTGAACTGATTACTAATGATGTTTCTCAAGAAGGAAAGAACGAATTATGTTTTGAAAAACCGAGGACCACTGATCACTCAGTTGAGAAAGGAACTCATAAACATGATGAAATAGAAGAAGTAAACATAAACAAGCCGGAGAGTAAAAAGTCACAAGTGTCATAGGGAGGAAGTGAGTAGTCCATGCAACAGTCTACCAGACTAGCGGCTAGGGAGGCTCAAAAGAAAATGTTCACTCTTCAAAAAAACCTATAATGTCTGCATTTTTCTGGAACATACAAGGTTTTAACAAGAGCAGCAAACATATCATTGTTAAAGAATGGGTGAATAGAGGTGGTTTTGATTTTTGGTGTCTAATTGAGACAAAAGTGAAAGAGAAAAAAGCAAACAAGATTGTATCTGAAGTTTTTCGAGACTGGTCATGTCTGGCGAACTACAAACATCATAGACTGGGTAGATTGTGGGTGATTTGGAGACAGAACGTGCGGGTCACTCCTATTTTTCAAAATCACCACAGCTTATATCTTGTTCTATTCTGGTTGAAGGAAAAAAGGAAGAGCTGTTAATTTCCTTTGTCTATGCATCAAATCTGGTGGAGGTAAGAAAGGAATTATGAGAGGACTTGAGGAGTCATCATAACTCAGGTATGTATAGAGGTAAGCCATGGCTCATCCGCAGGGATTTCAATGAAATCCTCAAAGGGAAAGGAGCATTCTTAATTTGAGAATAACTCAACAATACCAGCAGTGTGGTAAATGGACTTAAGTCTCACACTCTTTGACTCTGGGCCTTGGGCTGTTGTTTGTGCTTGTTAGCAAAACGTCGTAGTATCGGCTGTTGACTGTTTGGGATGCTCGCGTTGACTCAACGGCTATATTGGAAATCGAAGCCGTTGGTTGTTACAGATCGGTTACGAGAAGGATCGTTTCTGGTATATAGAGTTGCTGCGTCTTATCTAGATTGTTGTTGAGCTCTTAGAGAGAGATGTAGATTCTTTTTGGTGTAATCTAGTGAGAGAGTGTGTGTAAAAAATCTGTATCTTCTTCTTTAGGAAAGTAGTGGATTCCGGGATATCAATCCCGGCGTGAGTAGGCTGCCGTCATTTGACGGTGGAGGCTGAACATGTTAAACCTCGTGTCTCTTTATATTTCCGCAATTGCTCTTCTTGTTATTTAGATTAGTCTCGAAGAGTGTCGACGGAGTGAACGTGAGAATCAGATCGCATAATCGGCGATATATCTGTATCGTTTTACAAGAAGTGGTATCAGAGCCTCAGGTTAGAGGTGGAGATTCGTCGCGATGCTGTCGAAGCACGAGGTGGAGAAATTCAATGGGACTGGAGATTATACGATGTGGAAAGAGAAGCTACTCGTGCATCTGGATCTATTGGATCTGCTTGGGGTGGTCTACCCTGAGCTGGAGGAAATCGAAAAGGGGAAGGCAACCGAAACTGATGACTCAAAGGCTGAAGATAAAAAGGCGGAAGTGGATAAACCGTCCAAGAGTAAGCAGCAAAGTAAGGCAAGAAGCATCATCGTGTTGAGTCTAGCTGATAATGTTCTGAGGAAAGTCACGAAGGAGAAGACAGCCTCTGGTATGCTTAAACTCTTGGATGATCTCTATAGCCCAAATACCTTGAGTAGTAGAATTCATCTGACACAGAAACTATTTGGTTTTGCTATGCAACAAAATATGTCAATAGAACGGAATGTAGATGATTTTCTAAGAGTTATAGCCAATCTTGAGAATGTGGATGTTGCTATTTCGGATGAGGATCAGGCCGTAATGCTGTTAATGTCTCTTCCACCACAATTTTCTGGTCTTAGGGATACATTAAGATACAGCAAGACGTAATTGACATTGAATGAGGTTGTCTCTGGGATCAAATCTAAGGAGTTGGAAGTTCATTTCCATGGGAAGGATCAAAGATCGACTGCGGAGAGTCTTTATGTCAAAGACAGGCCAACCTCTAATTGGTCTAAAACAGAATACAAGAAAAATGGAGCTGAATCTAAGAAGCAGAAAGGAAAGTAAAAGGATAAATCAAAGAAGTCTTGTTGGTCGTGTGGTGAGAAAGGCCATTTCAAGATACAGTGTCCTAAGAAAGGGGGTCAGAATCAGAAAGGTAACAAACAACGTGGAGAATCTTTGCTGGTTAACTGTGATGACGAGGAAAGAACTGAAATGCTGTTTGTTGAAGAATTGTTGAATGTTACAGACTCTGATCTAGAACTTAAGTGGGTCATAGACACAGGATGTTCCTTTCACATGACCTGGAAGAAGGACTGGTTCATAGAGCTGGATGAACGCAAAAGCGGCTCAGTTAGAATGGCAAATGACACAACATCATGTATCAAAGGGGTTGGCTCAGTTAAAATTGTAACCGAGGATGGTTCAGCTGTCATTCTAACCAATGTGAGGTTTATCCCGAAGATGAAAAGGAACCTGATATCTCCTGGTACTCTAGAAGAGCTTGGCTGCAGCTTCAAATCCGACGGTGGAGTTCTGAGGATTATGAAAAATGGTCGGACTGTTCTAAAAGGGAGAAGGCATCAATCTCTATATTTCCTGGATGAGAAGAGGTTCAGTGCAAGTAACCGAGACTGTACTAGTGTTGTAAAACAAGATGAAACTTACCTGTGGCACAGCAAACTTGAACATATGATTCAGAGAGGTCTGGAATTGCTTGTTAAGAGAGGTTTGCTGGACACTAAGAAGGTGTCTCAGTTGGAAGTTTGTGAGGACTGCGTTTTTGGTAAGACTCACCGTCTTAAGTTTGGTTCCGGTAAGCATACATCAAAATGGACTTTGGACTATATACATTCAGATCTCTGGGGTTCGAGTTATGTACCTAAGTCACTTGGAGGAAGCCAATACTTTCTCAGTATTATTGACGACTGTAGTCGTAAAGTGTGGGTTCAGTTTCTCAAGAGCAAGGATGAAGCCTACACAAAGTTCAATGACTAGAGGGTTATAGTTGAGAATCAGACAGATCGCAAGGTTAAGAAGCTCAGAACCGACGACAATCTTGAGTTTTGCAATCAGATGTTTGATTCTATGTGCAGGGAGAATGGGATAGTGAGGCATAAAACAGTGGCCTATACTCCACAACAGAATGGAGTTGCAGAGAGGATGAACAGGACTATAATGGATAAGGTAAGAAGTATGCTCAGTGAATCAGGTTTGCCAAAACCGTTTTGGGCTGAAGCTGCATCTACAGCGGTTCATGTTATCAACAAGTCGCCTTCAACAGCTATTGAGTGCAAGATTCCAGATGAGATATGGTACAACAAGTCTGATCTGGCTTATAGTTACCTGAAGAGATTCAGGTGTATTGCTTATGTCCATTCAGATGATGGTAAATTGAATCCTAGAGCCAAGAAGGGAGTCTTCATAGGATATCCTGCTGGAGTTAAGGTTATCGAATATGGCTTCTTGAGGATAAGAAATGTTCAGTGAGCTGGAATGTAATCTTCAAGGAAGATCAACTTTATAAGTCTCTGAAAAGTGAAGGTGTGTCTAAGTCACAACAGGTTGACCAAGAAAGAGAGGTGGTGAAGTTAGAAATCAATCAGTCTAAACAGAAACCTGCAGAGGTGAGTGGTTCTGAGAGTGATGTTGAGTATCATGAGATATCGGAGTCTGAAAGCGAAGATGAAACAGACGTTGGGAGTGACTCAGAGGTCTTGCCAAGTCTGGAAACTTACCAATTAGCTAGAGACAGGGTTAGAAGAGAAATACGTGTGCCTCTGAGATATAGAGAGAGTCAGATGGTGGAACATGTGTTCTTAACTACGGATGAAGGTGGAGTCATTGAGCCACAAGACTACACAGAAGCTACACGTGTTGAGTTCTGGGACAGGTGGAACGAAGCCATGAATGAGGAGATGAGCTCATTAGCAAAGAACCGAACTTGGGATGTGGTGAAGCTTCCTGCTAAGGCTAGAGTGATTGGTTGTAAGTGGGTTTATAAAAGAAAAGAAGGAATACCTGGAGTTGAAGAACCACGGTTTAAAGCAAGGTTAGTGGCAAAAGGATATTCTCAGCGTGAAGACATAGATTATAATGAGATATTTGCACCTGTTGTTAAGCATGTGTCAATCAGGGTTCTCTTGGAGATTGTAGCTCATGAGGATATGGAGTTGGAGCAGTTAGATGTTAAAACTGCATTTCTGCATGGTGAGCTAGAAGAAACGATTTACATGAAGCAGCCTCAGGGATTTGCGGTTAAAAGGAAGGAAGATTGGGTTTGTTTACTGAAGAAGTCCTTGTATGGACTTAAGCAGAGTCCAAGGCAATGGAATCAGAAATTCAATCAGTTCATGAAGAGTATAAACTTCTCTAGAAGCAGGTAGAGCTTTTCTGCGATTCTCAGAGCGCCATAGCCTTGGCTAAGAATAATGTTCATCACGATCGGACAAAACATATGGCGTCTAAGCTGAGTTTCATTAGAGAAAAGACTGAGGAGAAGTTGGTAAAGGTATCAAAAATCTCTACTTTAACAAATCCTGCTGACATTTTCACTAAGTGTCTGCCAGTGAACAAGGAGTGTGAAGCTTTGAAACTGCTTCACATGGAGTCTGAATGAGAGATTCAAGATTCCGGGATTGCGGAAGCTACTTTGGAGAAGTTAGATTGAGCTAACAGATGTTGAAACAGAGTGTTCTACGACTGAAGCCATAGATGGAGTTTTGTGGTAAATGGGCTTAAGTCTCACACTCTTTGACTCTGGGCCTTGGGCTGTTGTTTGTGCTCGTTAGCAAAACGTCGTAGTATCGGCTGTTGACTGTTTGGGATGCTCGTGTTGACTCAACGGCTAGATTGGAAATCGAAGCCGTTGGTTGTTACAGATCGGTTACGAGAAGGATCTTTTCTGGTATATAAAGTTGCTGCGTCTTATCTAGATTATTGTTGAGCTCTTAGAGAGAGATATAGATTCTTTTCGGTGTAATCTAGTGAGAGAGTGTGTGTAAAAACTCTATATCCTCTTCTCCGGGAAAGTAGTGGATTCCAGGATATCAATCCCGGCGTGAGTAGGCTGCCGTCATTCGATGGTGGAGGCTGAATACATTAAACCTCGGGTCTCTTTATATTTCCGCAATTGTTCTTCTTTTTATTTCGATTAGACTCGAAGAGTGTAGACAGAGTGAACGTGAGAATCAGATTGAAGAATCGGCGATATATCTGTATCGTTTTACAAGAAGCAGGAATGAGGGATTTTTAAGAGCTGGTAGAAAATTGCGAATTGTTTGATCTAAGTTTTCACGGCCCAAGATATACATGGTGTAAAAAGAGAATAGAAGGCGTGATCAACAAGAAGCTAGATAAATTTCAAGTTAACTGGGAATAGATAATCTGGCAGAGCCAATCTTACTGTGTTTTAGAATCGGGTGGATATTTCGACCTAGATCGAAGTACAAGCTTTTACTCCTTCCGTCTCAGGCTTGTTTGAATTCATCTCTTCACCTCAACCAAGTTGAACGACAGTCAATGCATTAATTTCTCAAATTGATTTTAAAGTTCACTTCATTGTCACTCTTATATATGTCTCATTTACTTTAATTTCAGTCACATGTTGTGAGGTTTCGACCAGAAGGAAGCGATTCATCAGCTATTTCGAAGTCGTTTGTCGGGAAGTGGCTGTAGAGGTAATGTATCTCATTCCAAAGTTTGTATTTCAGAATCTAGGCAATCTCGTTGAGATTACATAGCTGCTACATACTAATTTTTTTATATTGGTTTGTAGAGTTAGCTAACTGCAACATTAGGGATTGGAAGATTACTTTCCAGTCTTAAAGGAAAGTGAACTCGCAAAAACCAATTTGCGGTAAATTATACAGGTTAGTCCCATCTGCTTAAATTTAGTATCACACATGGTTTTTACTTATCTGTAGTGGTGATATCAGTGTGTAAAAATTACAAACCTTCATATTTTGTGGGTCTTTGATTTGTTGTGCTTGTTCGGGTGATGCTTGTTGTTTGAAATCTTTTGGTTATGGGTTTTAATTAAGGTTTAGAACATATAATGCTGGACAAGTTATGGGTGCATCTATGCAGGTACAAAAATGAAATAAATAGGTTTTGGTTTTGTGTGAGCCAAAACTCGCACAACCAGAAATTTGTTTAAGGAAAAACTATGGGATCGGAAACTTTTAGGGTTTATCGTCAAGAAACAGTAAGATCAAAGAAAGTTTTTATTGCAGTGAAGTGTTTAGGTTTTATTGCTCTCGAGTTGTCAAAAGTTACAGCATGAATTGTATACATCGTCTATTTATACTAATTCTCTGAACCACCTAGCCGAGAATCTCGGGAGAGATTTTCGGAATATTTCCTTATTGCCTCGTGCGGCTCACCGCCTTTGTATTTCGCCTAGGGTTTCTATGGGCTTCGTCTCTCAAGGCCTTGGTTCGGCCCATCTGAACTTCTCCACGGCTCGGCCCACTTGCCATTTGAGTCGAGACGTGATTTGGTCCACCTCACCGAGGCGCGGCTCGGCCCAAGCATGTTGAAGTGCGGTTCGGCCCATTTCTCATGATACGGCTCGGCCCATCTATCTTTCTTCACGGCTCTCCCCATTGGTCTATCTTCACGGCTCTCCAACTTGGTGACCACGGCTCTCCCACTTGTCTTGGTGACCACGGCTCTCCCACTTGTCCTGGTGAGCACGGCTCTCCCACTTGTCTTGGTGAGCACAGCTCTCCCACTTGTCTTGGTGAGCACAGCTCGGCTAATTTGTCTTCCTTCCATACTTAGTCATTTTGAGATGGTCTTATCCGCTTGGGGTGAAAACCGACCCCAACAGTTAGCCCCCCAGCTCGTCAGTTTCGGAGGCGAGAATGACGAGGTCCATTACTCCTGACTGTAGGATAAACCATCGAGTCAAGCTGTTTCGACTTAAGCCTAGGCGAAGTGTTTCGGGACTATAGATGCCGAGGTGTTCCCAAAGGATGCCGAGGATGCCGAGGCGTTTCATGAGGGTGCTGAGGACGCCGAGGTGTTAAGGGCGAGGCGATTAGTATTGGCGAGCCGTGACGAGGCGTTTTAAGAAAGTTATGCCGAGCCGAATAAATGGCGAGGCGTTTCGAGAGAAAGTTGGTGCCGAGCCGTTTCATTAACGACGAGGCGTTCCAAGAGAGAGTTAATGCCGAGCCGTTTCGTTAACGACAAGGCGTTTCAAAAGAGAGTTAATGCCGAGTCGTTTCGTTAACGATGAGGCGTTTCCAGAGAGAGTTAATGCCGAGCCGTTTCGTTAACGACGAGGCATTTCAAGAGAGAGTTAATGCCGAGTCGTTTCGTTAACGACGTTTCAAGAGAGAGTTAATGTCGAGCCGTTTTGCTAACGACGAGGCGTTTCAAGAGAGAGAGTTAGTGCCAAGCCGTTTTGTTAACGACGAGGCGTTACTAAGGCAAGATGTCGGCTGAAAGCTCGGGTATCCCAACCGTTGGTCTTCCGAAAGAAAATTCCTGATCTGTTGGCGCGTGCAACCGATGCAGTTCGAGCCAGCTAATTCACCGCGGATACCACGCGCTGTTGGACGGTTTCCCGAGGTTCACACGGAATTCACGTGCTTCGGTTTTCCTATTCATAGGCGAGCTCCTTCATTCTTCCTCATTATCTTCAGACTCACTCGTTTTCACTAAAGGTAGCTCTCCCTTCTCTCTTCTTTCTCTCTCTAGTTTATTTATTTTCCGGCTAGGAGTTCCGAGGTCTCCGCCGTTCCAGATCTTTTTCCGGCGGAGGTTCGCCGAGTCGTGCTGTAATTCCTGTATAAGTTGTAAATTATGTCGAGCCGCTCTGACGATTCGCTGGATTCGCTCTTTCATTACGAGCCGAGCCGCGTAGATGCTGAGGCGAGAGGTACAGCAGAATCCTCGAGGCGTCTGTTTCACCGACCCCTTCCAATCGTTCATCTGACGAGGCATCAAATCATGCAAATCCGTCCGATGTCGGCTCTCCAGATGATGAGCCGTCGGTTTCGACGAGCCATCCCCAGGATCCCGTTCCTGATGAAGATATTGATCACGCCGCACTCAAAGCCGAGGAGGAGGCATTTCCCTTTGACCTATTCGAGGCGAAGCGTGAGTTGGAACGTCTCATGGCATCCCAAGGCGCTTCCACATCTGGGCGAGGGCCACGAGTTAAGAGACAAAAGCCTGACCCGCCTGGCTCTACGCTTTGCTCCCTTGAATCGCTCGAGGCGTTGAGGCATCGCTTCGGGATATCCGAGGCGGTGGAATTTGTCGTCCCAGAGAAGAGCGACCTAGCCGACAAGCCTCCAGAGAATCACTTCACTCTGTACGAGGCGTTCTTCGAGCTTTGCTTTCTCTGGTTCCCGATCCCCAGAGTGATCCTCGAATACCTCTGGAAACACGGGATCTCGATTGGGCAAATCATGCCGAGGGGATTGCGGCATATGATCGGCATCTTAGTTCGAAGCTTTGAATGCGGGCTTGATATCGAGCTGAATCACCTGCTGAACTTGCTGGAAATCAGAAAAGCTCCGAAAGGAAATGATATATCATGGTTTTTATGGTTTTTAACCATGGTATATGTCTTATTTATAGAGTCTTTTTAGTGTCTTTCGAGTCTTTTGGAGTCTTTTCAGGTCATAGGTACGTTTGGAGCTTAACTGGAGACTTTGGAGCACTTTGGAGCTTAATCAGGATCAAATTCGTCAAGTATGGATTTTGTGCTTTAGTGACGCTCGACACCATGAAGAGTGACGCGCGACACTTGATAGAGAAATAAGGAAAAGGCGATTTTGTTTCCTATTTGAAGAAGGAGTTGGGCCCAAACGTTTTCAAGGAAGCCCAAAACGTGTCTTAGAGATATATATAGGATTTTTATTCCCTTTTTACGTACACCTTAGATTTTTGAGAGAGAGATACTCTGAGTTTTCGGCTTTTGCGATTTCTGAGCTTGGGGAGACAAGTCTGTGCTCTGTTCGTTTAGAGAGAAGATTTCGAGCCCCTTTATCTATTTCGATTTATTCTATTGCTTTCTATTCATCATGTTTGTTGTTTCAATAACCATGTCTGAGTAGATCACCTGTTAGGTTTAGGGTTTAATTAGGGTTTTCTTTGAATGTTTGATTAACTTGCTATTTAGGGTTCATATCTATTTGTTCTTCACCTTAGGTTGTTCTTAAAGCTAATTCTGGACTGATCACCTAGAACTTAGATCTTAGGTTGCTTAATTGACACGGAAGTGTAATTGAATAACTGGAAAGAACCTGAGTTGAGCAAAGTAACTATTCGCAAAGGAATTTGGTTTAGGAGCTTTGTGAACAAATCGAACTTGTGCATTAAGGCTGGTTTAAATCTGTAGGATTTACAAAGGAATTTGGAATTCTAGGATTTTAACTTAGATAATTCTCACAACGGAAGTTGGTTAATTATAGTTCTGTGTTTCGAGTTCAAGAACTGTGCTTCAACTGAACCCTGACTTGTTAAGTTGATTTGCATTCATTGATCTCCTGAGAATCACCCTAGGCCTATCCTTTATCACATCGAATTTACAATTGTCTTCATCGCTGTTCTATTTACTTTTGTCGCAATACTATTTATTTCGCATATCTTGGCTTAGCGTAACTCTATCTTCATAAGGTTTATTGAGTGATCTCTTGTCTCTGTGGTTCGACCCCTAGATACTACAACTGCACATCTGTGCTCTTGCAGAGTAGCTTAGGGATTAAACTTTGAGCATATCAAGTTTTGGCGCCGTTGCCGGGGACTTGATTTCGCCATTAAACCTAGTTTTTGAGTTTCGACTAAGTTTTTCGACTTAGTGTCGAGCGATACCACTTGTGGTGTCGCGCGACACCTTCTTTTCTTTAACCTAGTTTACTTATTTTCGTTTTCTCTCTTTGTTTTTGGTGTTTCAGGTTTATGCATACTCGTGGAACCAGGAGCAACAAGGACATCCCGCTAGTGAATTTGAGCAACGAACAGCTAGCTGAGTTAGAGCGAACGAAGCGGAAAGCAAGAGATCCGGCAATGATGGAAAACGCCAATGGACTTGTTCGTGATGATGATGGAACCTGGAGAGACCGAGAGGGTCATCTGTGCAATGTGAGAGGCCAAAGGATTGATGGAGATAGTAACATCATTCCACCAGCACCTTTACCAGTGGATGTTGTTGACCAGAATCCACCACCTGCACCGCATGGGAATGCTGCGATCGTTCCACAACAGAGGAACGCTCCAGAGGATCGGAATGCGAGGGAACCTGCACCTGCAGCTGGACGTGGACGAACACTTGGAGACTACAACAGGCCTGAGCAGTTCTATGCAAATCGTTCTGCGATTCGCGCTCCTGCGTTTCAAAGAAACAATTTTGAGCTGAAGCCTGTGTACTACACTCTTGTGGGTCAGCACCCATTCCATGGCCACTCTCATGAGCACCCTATGGATCACATCGAGAGGTTTGAGGATTTGGTCACCAGCATCAAATACAATGGAGTGTCCAATGATTTCCTCCTCTGCAAGCTGTTTCCTTACTCTCTTGCTGGAGAAGCAGCTAACTGGTTGAAGCAATTGGAGCCAGGATCACTCACCACTTGGGAAGAGACCAGGAACGCCTTCCTGCACAACTTCTTCGACGATGCTAGGTCTGAGGAGTTGAGGACTAAGATCTCGACTTTCTCTCAGGAACCTACTGAAGCGTTCAAGGCTTCTTGGGTGCGATTCAAATCGTACCAGCGAGACTGCCCTCACCATGGCTTCAGCGATGTGCAGTTGCTGGGTATCTTTTTCAGAGGTATCGACTGGAGGTATCAGATGGCACTTGATGCAGCAAGCAATGGTAACTTCAACACCAGATACCCGGAAGAAGCTGTTGAGCTCATCGAAAATTTGGCATCCAGCAACAGCACCAAGAATGCTGATCTTGAGCGAAAGAAGCAAGCTGGGAACATGGATAGATCGCAGATCGCTGAGGTGAAAGCTAAACTTGATTCTGTGCACAGCCTTTTAGTGGGTAAGAAATCTGTCAGATTCGCACAGGAGGTGGAGAGTTTCGAACCTGAGGATACAGCTGAGGAAGAGGATGTCAACTTTGTCAGTGGATCAGGATTTCAGGGTCAGAGGTTTGGTAATCAGCAAGGTAACAGAAGCTACAGTGGAAATTACAGTGGAAACAATCAGAGGAATACCTTCAACAGTAATCAGAACTTCTCTGGTTACACGCCTAAGCCTCAGTACCAGAAACCTTTTTCGAGCGACACTTTTTCCAGAAACTACAGCACTCCTTCATCTCAACCTCAAAATCCTGACAATGAGATGAAGTCTATGCTGGAACAGATTCTGGAAGGTCAGCAGAAGCTCACCGTGGACTTTAATGGGAAGATGGATGCCCTCTACCTCGATCTGAATGGAAAAATCGAAGTTCTGAACACCCATGTCAAGCAGCTCGATACACAGGTAGCCCAAACTGCAGGTTCTGTTAAAAGGCAAGAGGGTTTTCTTCCTGGGAAGACTGACACTAATCCAAGGCATCACTGCAGTGCTATCACGTTGAGGAGTGGTAAAAATCTGAGTTCTGAGCCCACGAAGACGCCTCCTGCACCTGAAGTCGTGGACTTAGAAGATTCTGAAGAAATTCCTGAGATTGCAGAGCCGGTGACGAGCGACACCACCACTAGTGTCACGCGTCACCAATTGCAGAGCGAAGCTGTTGATGCTCCGAATCCGAAATCTGCAGAGGAAAAAGTCTACAAACCTAAAGTTCCTTACCCAAGGAGCCCTAGGAAGTCCAAGCAAGAGCTTGATGATGCACGATGCAAAGCTCTGATGGAAAAGCTTGTGATTGAGATACCTTTGGTTGATGCTGTAAAAATCACTCCTGTCATCAGACGTTATGTGAAGCGAATGGTAACCAATAATCTCAGCCATGAACAGGGAGTGATGATGATATCTGAGCAAGTCAGTGCAGTGATTCAGAACCGAATTCCAGAGAAGCTGTCTGATCCAGGAAGCTTTGTCTTGGATTGCTCTATCTTCACAGAGAGATTCAAGAGATCGCTGTGTGATCTGGGTTCAAGTGTTAATCTCATGCCTTATTCGGTAGCTGTCAATCTCGGCATGACTGATTTCAAGCCAACAAGGATCTCCCTCATCCTAGCTGATCGCTCGACAAGGATACCTGAAGGGGTGCTGGAAGATGTTCCAATCAAGGTTGGAGACTGCATGATACCGACTGACTTTGTGGTTTTGGAGTATGGAGAGGAGCCTAAAGATCCTCTTATCCTTGGGAGACCTTTTCTAGCTACAGCAGGTGCTATCATCGATGTCAGGAAGGGCAGGATTGCTCTGAATGTTGGAGATCTGGTGATGAACTTTGACATGGACAAGCTGATGAAGAAGCCCACCATCGATGGTCAGACCTTCTATGTCGATACTCTCACAGAGTTTGCTGAGGAGTTTTTCCATGAGATGCTGCCTACAGACCCACTTGAGAGAGCTTTGACCACGTCTGCATCTGAAGCTGAACACTTGGACGAAATTTCAGCATCTTACTCGAAGATGTTGGACTCCAGCGAGCATGTGATGCAGCTGGCATCGCAGGTGGAACAGCTTGAGACTCCTGCGAAGGTGAAGCAGTTATCCGACTGGAGTGAGGAGAAAGCTCCTAAGATTGAGTTCAAACAACTCCCTGCAGGACTAAGGTACGCATTCCTGGGCTCTAATTCTACTTATCCAGTCATTATCGATTCTTCTTTGAACAATGCTGAGGTTACCTTACTACTGAGCAAGCTGCGCAAGCATCGCAAAGCTTTTGGCTATTCTCTTGATGATATTTCAGGTATCTCACCAGAATTGTGCATGCACCGAATCCACCTGGAGGATGAGTCGAAGTCGTCGATTGAGCACCAGCGCAGGTTGAACCCTAACCTGAAAGACGTCGTCAAAAAGGAGATCATGAAGTTGCTGGAAACTGGAATCATCTATCCAATTTCAGATAGTGCTTGGGTGAGTCCTGTGCACGTGGTTCCTAAGAAAGGAGGGGTTACTGTTGTGAAAAATGACAAGGATGAGTTGATTCCGACGCGCACAGTGACTGGACACAGGATGTGCATCGATTACAGGAAGCTGAATGCAGCGACCAGGAAAGATCACTTTCCATTGCCCTTTATTGATCAGATGCTGGAGAGACTTGCGAGCCATCCCTACTACTGCTTCCTCGATGGGTACTCAGGATTTTTCCAGATCCCTATCCACCCAGACGATCAGGAGAAGACCACCTTTACATGTCCATACGGCACTTTCGCATATCGCAGGATGCCCTTTGGACTCTGTAATGCTCCTGCGACATTTCAGAGATGCATGATGTCCATCTTCACTGACATGATTGAGGATTTCATGGAGGTCTTTATGGATGATTTCTCAGTTTACGGATCATCTTTTAAGGACTGTCTGGATAATCTCTGCAAGGTTTTGGCTCGCTGTGAAGAGAAACACTTGGTCCTTAACTGGGAAAAGTGTCACTTTATGGTCAGAGACGGGATTGTGCTTGGACACAAGGTTTCTGCAGCTGGTATCGAAGTGGACCGTGCGAAGATCGACGTCATGACGAGCTTGCCACCACCCGATTCTGTGAAATCGGTTAGAAGTTTTCTGGGTCATGCAGGGTTCTATCGTCGCTTCATCAAGGATTTCAGCAAGATTGCACGTCCTCTTACTGCTCTGCTCTGCAAAGATGCTAAGTTTGAGTTTACAGATGAGTGCCTTGCTGCGTTCGAACAGATCAAGCATGCCCTGATCAGCGCCCCCATTGTGCAGCCTCCTGACTGGAATTTGCCTTTTGAGGTGATGTGTGATGCTAGTGATTTTGCTGTTGGTGCTGTTCTAGGACAGAAGAAGGATAAAAAGCTTCATGCCATCTACTATGCCAGTCGAACTCTGGATGATGCTCAAAGGAATTATGCTACCACTGAGAAGGAGCTGTTGGCTGTGGTCTTTTCTTTTGAGAAATTTCGGCCATACCTTGTGGGATCGAAGGTGATTGTGCACACAGACCATTCTGCCCTCAAATACTTGATGCAGAAGAAGGATGCGAAGCCTAGGTTGCTGCGATGGGTGCTACTCCTTCAGGAATTCGATATTGAGGTCAAGGACAAGAAGGGGGTTGAGAATGGTGTGGCAGATCATCTCTCACGCATCAGGGTTGAAGACGACGTACCCATAGACGATTTCCTGCCAGAAGAGAATGTGTATTATGTGGAAACCAAGTCCCAGAGCAGTTTTGACGAAGAATTGCAGGTTTTTCGAGTTGGAGGAACGTTAGTGACGAGCGACACCACCACTAGTGTCGCGCGTCACCTTTCTCAGGCGAACACAGAGACCTCCCAAATTCGAAACAGACTTCCTGAGACCAGTTCAGCTGCTGTATCCGCTACCCAACGCCCTTGGTATGCCGATATTGCCAATTATCTCGCTGCAGAGGCTGAGCCTGAGAACTTTAAGGGCTATGCAAAGAAGAAGTTCCTGAGAGAGCTGCGAAGATACCACTGGGATGAGCCATATCTGTACAAGCACTGTTCTGATGGGATTTACAGAAGATGCATTGCAGAGTCAGAAGTTCCAGAAGTGCTGTTTCATTGTCATGGATCCGAATATGCTGGACACTTTGCAACATTCAAAACAGTGTCTAAGGTTCTTCAAGCAGGCTTCTGGTGGCCCACCATGTTTCGCGACGCACATGCATTCATCTCGCAGTGCGATGTTTGTCAGAGGAGAGGAAAGATCAGAAAACGACATGAGATGCCACAGAATTTCATCCTTGAGGTTGAGGTATTCGACTGCTGGGGTATCGATTTCATGGGTCCTTTTCCCTCTTCTTATGGGAACAAGTACATCCTGGTTGCTGTTGATTATGTCTCAAAGTGGGTCGAAGCCATTGCCAGTCCCACCAACGATTCTTCAGTGGTCCTTAAGATGTTCAAGACCATCATCTTTCCTCGATTTGGAGTGCCTCGAATTGTTATAAGTGATGGTGGTTCTCACTTTATTAACAGGATTTTCGAAAAACCTCTAAGGAAGCATGGAGTTCATCATCGAGTTGCAACTCCTTATCACCCTCAAACGAGTGGACAGGTCGAAGTCTCGAATCGTCAGATCAAAGAGATTTTGGAGAAGACAGTGGGTAAAACTCGAAAGGATTGGGCTGCGAAGTTGGACGATGCACTCTGGGCGTACAGGACAGCGTTCAAAACACCTCTAGGCACCACACCTTTCCACCTGCTCTATGGAAAGCCCTGTCACCTTCCAGTGGAGATCGAACACAAGGCAGCCTGGGCGATAAAATTGATGAATTTCGACATCAAGTCTGCTGCAGAGAGGAGACTGATACAACTGAATGAGTTGGACGAAATCAGGTACCATGCCTATGAGAATTCGAAGTTGTACAAAGAGAGGACCAAGGCATATCACGATTCCAAAATCCTCTCCAGGCAATTCGAACCGTATGATCAGGTACTTCTGTATAATTCTCGTTTGCAACTGTTTCCTGGTAAACTTCGTTCTCGATGGTCAGGTCCTTTCATAGTCATAGAGGTTCGCCTGTATGGTGCTATCGTCCTCCTCACACCAGACGGTAGCAGATCGTTCACCGTCAATGGACAAAGGGTGAAGCACTACTGGGCCAAAGCTGAGATTCCGGATGGACATATCGTGCCTCTGGATGGTGCACCTCCTGCCTGAATCGCCATCAAGTCAAGCTAATGACTTTAAACAAGCGCTTGGTGGAAGGCAATCCACTGGTGAGTCTGTAAATAAGTCTTTTGTTTCAGTGATTTTCGTTTTTTTTTTCGTGTTTTAGGTGAAGCAGAGGCTGGTGTCGAGCGACACTACCTTCGGTGTCGCTTGTCACTTGTTTTCTCTATTTAAAAAAAAATAAAAAATAAAAAATAAAAATAAAAAATAAAAAAATTAGGACCTAGCTTAACCGGAATTCCAGAACCGGAGGGGAATCGGAAGCGGATCGGGAACGAGGAATATACCATTCGCACTTTGCAAGCATCGCGCGTCACCATCCTTGGTATCGCCCGTCACTCACAAACAGGTAAGTTCTCTCTTTCCCACGTTTATTTAAAACCCTCACACCTTTTTCCTCCCTTCCTCCTCACCGCACTCGACACTTTCGCCATAACCACCCTCACCAAAACCGAAATTACTCATACCCTCACCGATTTGAGCAATTTCAAAGCCTAACCTCCTCCGATTTTCGCCCTCTATCTGTTTCTCTCATCGATTTGCCACTCCAACAAGGTACACACTTCGAATCACCACTTTTTTTTCGATTTCGGTGCCTCAGGTTTGTTTGTCGAAATTGCTCTTTTTGGGTTGATGCTTTGCTTGATTTCACCTATGGCAATCCATTTAGGGTAGATTTCGACCACCCCCATGCGCTTTAAACGGCTCATTTGGCTAGATTTGAGAATTTTGTTCTTCATGCCAATTGCACTTAAAAATTTGAGAGTATGAAATTTGTTGTGGTTTTAGGGAGATTTCTGTATGCATGTGTCGCTGGACTCCTCCTTGTCGCTGGTCCGACTTGCTGGAGAACATCACTTGTACTTACTTGTTCACTGACTTGAGATTCTTTTCTTTTGTTGGTTTGCTCTGTTTCCTCTTTTGCAGATGCCTCCACGCAAGCGACAATGCAGGGACGCCGCCTCCAGTTCGCAACCTCCAGTCGAAGTAACCTTCCAACTCGGAGACCACGTCGAGGTTTTGGATGGTGACCTGTGGCAACGTGCAACCGTGAAAGCTGTACTCGCACGATCTCGTTACTTGGTCAAATTCCTTGACTCCCAGGAGTTGCAGGTGTTCCCGACTTCCCATCTTCGCCCTGCTGCACCACCACGAGCCTCCGCCTCACCGCCACCATCGCCTCCTGCACTCCCTGATTCACCTGACGAGAGGATTAGGCGCCTTTGGCCTAAACGAGAGAATCTGCGCATTCCAACACGCAGGATCTGGGACGAGCCACCTCGAGCTGTTGCTGAGAGCGTTGAGTGTCTACACAGGCCAATTTCAGATGACTGGGATGATTACGACACTTTCTTCTACAACGCCTGGCTCAATGTGAAGATACTTCCCACCAGGTTTTTGGACATTCTGGATATGAGGCGTTTGGGTTTGGATTCTGAGCTCCTGCGTTTGTTGACGAAGCTTGGATTGGGATCTATGGCTACCAGACCCTACGATCTGTTTCCTGACCTTGTTCGTCAGTTCCTCGCCTCTGTTCGCATCTACTACACCAACGAACATGCTCCAAATGCGCAGGAGGGCACTCTGACTTTCATGATCCGCGGAGTTCGTTACAGGCTCCCCTTTCGCGACCTATGTGCCTTATATGGGTTTCGCAAGGATCTCCCGAGAGTCACCCTCCCTACTCAGATGTTCGATGTGCAGGATTTCTGGTCCCATTTTGGGAATGGGCGTTATGATTCGAAGACTACGTCCCAGACCGACGTGTGCCACCCTGTTCTGCGATGCCTTCTACGTGTCCTGGGCAACACTATTCAGTGCAAGTCGACCCCGGGTAAGATGCGTCTCTCTGAGTTGGCTCTTCTTTATGTTGGCATTGGTGATTTGACAGATGGTGAGCATTACCGGAGTTCCGCGCACGCTACTGATGTCAACATGGGAGCTGTTTTCGCTCATCACTTGGTTTCTTTGCAAGCCAAGCCTTTCTCTGGAGCAGGTACGACGCAGCGCACTGAGTCTGTTGGTAGCTTGCTGACCCCTATCTTCCAGTATTTTTGGATCAGCACGGAGAACAGCACCATTGTCACGACTCGCCGAGCTATTGATTTGGATCACCTACGCCACGCTTCCTGGATTAACCACAACAATCAGTGGTCTTTTCACTCTACAGCTGGTTCATACCGGATTCAGCTCCCTGATCGTGCACGCACTGACATAGGCACCACATGCGCCGCGCTTCGTTTCATGCCAGAGAGGAGAGTCTTGATTACTGTGTCTCGCGGTTCTTCTTCCAGAGCTCGTGCTTCCACTTCCGCGGACGACCAGATACCTCGCTCCGCCGACACCACAATACCTCTCCCTGATCTTCCCACTGAGCCAGAGGTTCCCATGGGAGGCTGCTGCTTTCCAGCGGTATGTCATTCAGAGTTTTCAGAGCATCTGGAGTGCCATCGCTACTATCTCTCGCTGCGGATGTGTTCGCCCTACTCGCCCGCGATCTCGCTCACCCACACCCTCTGATGATGCTACTACTGGCGATGAGGACTAGTTCCTTTTTCATTTTGGTTCTGTTTTCTTTTCTTGTGTTTTTCTTATCTTTTCTTTTCGTTTGCTTGAGTCTGTTGTGTCAGCTCCACCTGTTGTGAGACTTTGTTGGATTTATGCATCTATGGGTTGTATTGTTACTACTAACTTTTCTCTGAGTGATATGACAGTGCTAACATAGATGATCGCGACGATTGCTCTCTGCACTGTGGTGTCGAGCGACACCATCTTTGGTATCGCGCGTCACCACCCTTGCACTTTTGACCTAAGCTTGTTTTCATCTGAATCTGAGCTGTGTGTTGGTCGACATAACTGAGTAGTAAGATATTCTAACCCGTTGCATTCTTCCTTCTGACTTTCTCTTTTGTCACCAACTTCGGATTTGATAACACTGGGGACAGTGTTGTTCAAGTCTGGGGGAGGTAGTTGCTGACATTGTGTTTGTTTTTCTTAAGAGTCAGTTGTGTCAAAACGTTTTTGAGTCAAAAATTGTTGGAGATCATGATGCTTTTCCTGGAATTATTGTGCTGACCTTTCACCTAAGTGACCACTGCTGCAGATTCAGTCTAGATCCGACTAATGAAAAATCCAAAGGCTGACCAGTTGACTAGAGGCGTCCATGTTTCCAACAGAATCCACTAACCTGAGCTAAGTACTGAACTTCACTTTTAACTCGCTGATGTGACTAATGCCTTAGAGCTTGATTCCTCATTCGTACTTGATCAATGAAAGCCTGTGTGAAATTTAATGAAGTGATTTCTCTCCCTTGTGACGAGCTAAGAAAGAAAAAGGGAAAAAAGATTGAGATGATTTTCGTTTAGGAGTGAAGGGCTAGGAATGTTTCCAATGATCCCATTATTTCACTTCTAAGTTGGAATGATCACACAAAGGAAGGAAGTGAGGGGTAGGAATGTTTCCCATGACCCCACTATTCGCTGAAAACCTTTGATACAAGGTAAGGGGACAACTCGGGGACTTGGTGGCAAACACCATCAGTACTCGCAGCTTTATCCTTATCGAGTATGCGCCATAAGAAAAAGAGAAGAAAAGAGATGATGAATGTGCGAAAAGAATAAGTCTGGGGGAGAGAAAAGTACCAAAGTGTGTATGGCTGATTTGCTTGAGTATAGTACGGGAAAGAATCTAGAAGGTTCTGGGCATTGGAATCATCAGTGAGATCCAGCGATGAGGGTTTATGGACAATGTTGTGAAATTTTGGACTTAATCTGGAAAGCTGTGAATGTCTGCGGAGAAGTACATGGTGGTTCGATTTGGAATGATGAAGCAGTAGTTAAGTTGCAGGGTGAACGGTCAAAGCGATGTTCCAATGAAAGGTTGAGTCTCTGTGTTTTCAAACTTCTTTCTCTTGTTTGGTGTTCTGTTTGCTTGAGGGCAAGCAAATGCTAAGTCTGGGGGAGTTGATATATCATGGTTTTTATGGTTTTTAACCATGGTATATGTCTTATTTATAGAGTCTTTTTAGTGTCTTTCGAGTCTTTTGGAGTCTTTTCAGGTCATAGGTACGTTTGGAGCTTAACTGGAGACTTTGGAGCACTTTGGAGCTTAATCAGGATCAAATTCGTCAAGTATGGATTTTGTGCTTTAGTGATGCTCGACACCATGAAGAGTGACGCGCGACACTTGTTAGAGAAATAAGGAAAAGGCGATTTTGTTTCCTATTTGAAGAAGGAGTTGGGCCCAAACGTTTTCAAGGAAGCCCAAAACGTGTCTTAGAGATATATATAGGATTTTTATTCCCTTTTTACGTACACCTTAGATTTTTGAGAGAGAGATACTCTGAGTTTTCGGCTTTTGCGATTTCTGAGCTTGGGGAGACAAGTCTGTACTCTGTTCGTTTAGAGAGAAGATTTCGAGCCCCTTTATCTATTTCGATTTATTCTATTGCTTTCTATTCATCATGTTTGTTGTTTCAATAACCATGTCTGAGTAGATCACTTGTTAGGTTTAGGGTTTAATTAGGGTTTTCTTTGAATGTTTGATTAACTTGCTAGTTAGGGTTCATATCTATTTGTTCTTCACCTTAGGTTGTTCTTAAAGCTAATTCTGGACTGATCACCTAGAACTTAGATCTTAGGTTGCTTAATTGACACGGAAGTGTAATTGAATAACTGGAAAGAACCTGAGTTGAGCAAAGTAACTATTCGCAAAGGAATTTGGTTTAGGAGCTTTGTGAACAAATCGAACTTGTGCATTAAGGCTGGTTTAAATCTGTAGGATTTACAAAGGAATTTGGAATTCTAGGATTTTAACTTAGATAATTCTCACAACGGAAGTTGGTTAATTATAGTTCTGTGTTTCGAGTTCAAGAACTGTGCTTCAACTGAACCCTGACTTGTTAAGTTGATTTGCATTCATTGATCTCCTGAGAATCACCCTAGGCCTATCCTTTATCACATCGAATTTACAATTGTCTTCATCGCTGTTCTATTTACTTTTGTCGCAATACTATTTATTTCGCATATCTTGGCTTAGCGTAACTCTATCTTCATAAGGTTTATTGAGTGATCTCTTGTCTCTGTGGTTCGACCCCTAGATACTACAACTGCACATCTGTGCTCTTGCAGAGTAGCTTAGGGATTAAACTTTGAGCATATCAGGAAATAGATTCTATATTTCCAACAAGGCGAAGCGACGGATTATAGGCGGTTTTCCCAGCAAGGATCAGTTTTGGACTGAATGCTTCTTCTACGTCTTGGTGAACGAGGCGTCGGTCGGCGAGGATTACGTTCAAAGAACCAAGACCGCTTGGGGATCACTTGGTTGCCGACCCGAAGCTTTGCCTCGGCTCGGAACTGTTTTTTGGTATCCTCTTCCCTTACTGAATTTTTCCTTTCTTTTTTGCTTTGTTTTGCAGTTCGGAGCTTTCTTCCCCCGATTCCAGACGACCTCTTCACTGTTCGAGACTCTTGATATGTTCATAATTTGCATCATTTAGGTTGCATAATTCATTCTAAATCATGTTTTATTCCATGCATTTTAGGTCCTTAGGGTTTGTTTTAGAACTTAGGAGATGCATTAGGTCCCAATGAGTCTTTGCATGTTTTGAGTGTTTATCAGGTGCATTTGGAGCTGAAAAGATGAATCCAGGAGGTGGAATGGTGATCAAAGCTTGAAAAGTGGCAAAATTGGATCTTTGGAGGTTATCGGCCATTCTCGCTGACCAGGAAGGTTTTCTCGGCCATTCTCGCGCACCAGGAAGGGTTTTACCGGCCATTTTCATGTACCGCGAGTAGACCTTATCGGCCAAAACGTGTACCGCGAGTAGACCTTATCGGCCAAAATCTCCGGGTGTAGACACGTTTCCGAAATCGCCTGTCCGGGGAACCTTCCGGTCCGATTCAGATGGCGGGTGCTTCATAGAAGTTGGCGAGGATTAGAGCACGGTTTCATAGCAAGTGGAATCACGGAATTCGGACACGTGAGCAGAGCGTTAAGCTCGTCGGAAGAAATCCCTGTCTCGCTGCTGTTTTGGACCAAGCCGATGAGCTCTGAAGAATGCGAAGGACGGTGTACTTCCAGGCCGATTCAGTTTCCGGGGCCTTCATGAGAATCCGAGACAATTGAGTCTTCTTTCCATAACGTCCAATATCATTCAATTAGGAGCTATGAGCAGGAAGATACGGTCTCCGGAATGGACACATGTCTAGACGCCTCTCTCTGTTCGTGTAAATGCACTGCACAGATGTGCCCTCCAGGAATCCTTCCACTTCCCAAGAACCGAAGCTTCCTTCACCAAAGTTGGAGATAAATGAGTCCTCTGTCTTCTGCAACCGGAATCACTCAATTCGGACAAGGTTCGTGGAAGTTACACTCTCCGGAATGCGAAGTGGTCCAAGCTGCTCTGAATGCTGTGAGATGGTCTTGCGGCTTGGTTAACCCGCAGGCCTGAAGATGAATGCCTGAAATCTGATGCTGCGAGTTGAGAAGTGCGGGTAAGCTATCACTGGATGAGGTCTGAAGCTCCCGAGCAAGAGAAATGCTAAGTCCACAATCGTGCGACTTAGGCATGCGAGTTGGCCGCACCTGGAACCAAGCCGCACGATCACTCGCAATTTACTCCGACTTGAGCCTGCGACCTGAGTGCAATGGAGACAAACCCGCAGAGTTTTTTCACTCCCAGAAACTGCCTTGGTCCTGCGAGTTGAAGAAGAAGAGGATTAAGCCGCAGCAAGACTCGCAAATCACTCCTACATGGGCATGCGGCTAAGACAAGACGATCTAAGCCTCACAAGACAGGTTCTTCATCTACTGCGACTTGGGCATGCTACCTGGGACATACTGGAACAACCCGCAGTAATTCCCACTTTATCCATTAAAGCCGGGTCAGGACCCGGTTTGTTCCGGGCTGACCCGGTTCGTTTTTAGAGAAGTATAAATACTTTTTAGGGTTTTTTTTTTAGAGGACTAAGCTTTATTCTTTTTGTCTCTTGCCTCTTTTGTGAAAAAGACTCCACCAAGAAGAGAAATATCGATTTTTGGGGCTTTTAATCAAGAGAGTTGAAGAGATCTTTGAGTTTTAAAAGCTGCTTCCTTCTTAATCTATCATCTCCATCTCCATTTCTCATCATTAATCATGCTAATCTTCTCAACTTGCAAAGGTTTAAGAGAGATTAGTATGATTAGTGAGTAGTCACCTTAATGAGGTTCTAGATGTGTAGGTTAGGGTGCTAAAGTGTTAAATTAGGAGTGCTTAGGACTAGATTCATTGATTCATCTCTCTAAACAGCTGTTCTCTATGCTAGATCCTTGCATATCACTTGAGATCTAGATTCTGGGAATCTCATGCACCAAAAGTGTTTGATGAAATTCCTGAAAGAGCTGTATTAGAGGTTTAAGCATTTTCTGCATGATGATGTATTGTTATTTGCTTGAATGATCATTTAGAGCTGTTTATTAATGCATATTGATTCATATTTCACAAATGAGAATTTGGTTTGAAAATGGATTAGTATAGGGGTTAATACCTTCATGAGAGGATTAACCTAGATTAGAGTTCTTAATCATTTGAATCTCATCATTGTCATTAGCATTTCTAGTTTAGCACCAAAGCACCCTAACCAACTATCATGTCTAGAATCTCATGCCTCCATCATATCATATTCACATCATTTGTCATTGTTTAGTTCTTGTTTAATCATTTCATTAGTCTTTAATCCTGTTTTAGTTTGTAGTTGTCTTTAGATAATCAAAACCACTCTTGTTTGCTTGAATTAAGAACTTGATCACATAGTTTAGTGTCTAACACCACATCTGGATTGATAAACCTCTTTGTGCTACTTTGACAAGGGGATTGATAGTCCTGAGACCCTAAAAAGTCTTGTCTATCAATTGGCGCCGTTGCTAAATTTTGTTTAGCATTAAGCTCTGATCTGTTCTTGAGATCAAGTGCTTACTTTCTTGTTATTACTGATTACTTTCAAGTTCTGTTTGTGATTTCAGGTGTATGAACACCAGGTCTACATCAAGAAGCTGTGGTCCACCTTTCCCTCTCAACGACAATATCAATCTTCTGGTACCAAGGAGGAGAAGGGACAGACGTGGTAGACAAATTGATCAGACTGAGATGGCAGAACAAGGAGATCACGTGGTAGATATAGAACAACCGGTTCAGGAGCAACAGGCTCAGGGTAATGGAGCTGGTAATGGAGTTGGTCAAGGGCTTCATCAGGCCAATGTTCAGAAAAGACAACAGGTGCACCACCAACCCCACCCTTTCCAACAACAGCAAAGGAGATATGAGCAACCCCAAGTCTATGTTGGAGAGAATGACAGGGCCAATACTCATCAATATGGAGCTGGTATTCAGGCACCACCTGTGCAAAACAACAACTTTGAAGTGAAAGCATCATTGCTGAATATGGTCCAGAACTCAAAGTTCCATGGGCTAGCAATGGAAGACCCCTTGGAACACTTGGATCAGTTTGATAAGGTGTGTGATCTGACAAAGATAAATGGAGTTTCTGAAGACAGCTTTAAGCTAAGGCTATTTCCATTCAGTCTTGGTGACAAAGCTCATCAATGGGAGAAGAATCTTCCAAGAGACTCCATTCAAACCTGGGAGCAATGCAAGCAAGCCTTCTTATCTAAGTTCTTCTCAACCTCAAGAACTGCAAAACTGAGAAACCAAATCTCTAGCTTCACTCAGCACAGCAATGAAAGTTTTGGTGAAGCATATGAGAGATTCAGGAGCTACACAAACCAATGCCCACACCATGGGTTTAGTGAGGCTTCTTTTCTCAGCACACTTTATAGAGGAGCTCTTCCCAAGATTAGAAACCAGCTGGATACTGCTTCCAATGGGAACTTTCTGGGTAAAGAGATACATGCTGCTTTAGAGCTAGTGGAGAACTTAGCATTGAGCAATGATACTTATGGTGAAGACTATGACAGATCAAATAGGTCTGAAGGTTCAAGCTCAGAACAGAGGCTCACCAGAGAAGTTAAGGAGTTGAGAAGTGAATTAGACAAGTTGAAATTGGTAACTCACAAGCCATTGCATTTTGTTGGAGAGCATGAGGAACCATCTCAAATCTTTGAGAACATAAGTGAAGAGGGTCTCACCCAAGAGGAGCTTAACTACATTGGGAATCAGAGGTTCCAGAGATATCAGTATGGTAATGCCAATCCAAACCTTTCTTACAGGAACACCAATGTAGCTAACCCACAAGACCAGGTGTATCCCAATTCTCAAGCTCCACAGAACTTTGTTCCCAAAAACAACTTTCAAGGATCTTTTCAACCAAAGAATCAGTTTGCTCAGAATCAAGGTTTTGGTCAGCAACAGCAACCATTTCAAGGTCCTAGTTTCAGTTCACAGCAGCAAAAGGCACCACCAGGGTTTGGTCCTCCACAGTTCCAACAGCAAGCGCCTGTTCAACAACAATATCAGCCACCAACGGTTCAACAACAGCCACAGATGGGTACAGATATGGTTGGTATTCTGCAACAACTACTTCAGGGTCAACAGATCTTTGCAAGCCAGAATGCAGCTATGCAGCAGGAAATTAAGGAACTGAAGCAAAACCAGGCATCAAGCTCAAGGAACCAAGGTCACCTACCTGGAAAACCAGAACCCAACCCCAAGGAATATGCCAAGGCCATTACACTGAGGAGTGGAAAGGAGTTACCTGGTATTGAGAACAACAATGTGATCATTGAGGACAATGATCAAACTGAGGGGGAGGCAGCCTTAAAAGAGGATCAAGTTGCTGAGAAACAAAGGACAGAAAAGGGTAAAGAGGTAGCAAAGGAACCAGAACCAGAGAAGAAATATGTGCCACCACCTCCATACCAACCCAAGCTCCCATTTCCAGGGAGATTTAAGAAGCAACTTGTGGATAAGGCAAGAGCTGTATTTGAGAAGGCACTCAAGGAGACACCACTCACAATGCCTCTCATTGATGCATTCTTAATGATGCCAAAGATGGGGAAGTTCTTGAAGGATGCCATTCTGAACAAGACAAAAGAGCTTCAAGGCATGGTAGTACTAAGTCATGAATGCAGTGCTATCATTCAGAAGAAGTCCATTCCAAGGAAGTTAACTGATCCAAGGAGCTTCACACTCCCTTGTGCCATTGGACCTCTTCTATTCTCTGGATGTCTTTGTGATCTATGAGCATCAGTCAGCTTGATGCCATTCTCCATAGCAAAGAAGCTGGGCTTTAGAGTCTTCAAACCTGCAAGGATTTCTCTTATCCTTGCAGATAGATCAGTTAGATTGCCTGTTGGTATGTTGGAAGATCTACCTGTTAAGATTGGTGGTTTTGAGGTTCCAACAGATTTTGTTGTGCTGGAAATGGATGAGGAACCAGTAGATCCTCTTATCTTGGGCAGGCCATTCTTAGCAACTGCAGGAGCTATTATTGATGTGAGAGGTGGGATAATAGAGCTTCAACTTGGGTCTGAAAAGCTCAAGTTTGATGTGAATGAGATGATGAAGAAACCCACCATCGAAGGTCAATGTTTCTATGTGGAGACAATGGATCAGTTGGCTGATGAGTTGCTTGAGGAGCTGAACACTGAGGATCCTCTTCAAACTGCTCTAACTCAAGAACAAGGAGACAATGGGCTCTTAGCTGAAGCAAGTGAAGGGTATAAGCTGTATCTGGACAATGCAAGAGAGCTGGGTCCTGAGACAAGGTTTTTGGAGCTGGAACAAAGTGGTTCTGAGGTCTTTGCAATCAAAGGATCAGACACCAGCCAAAGCAGCTTGGACAAGGATTGGAATGAGGCTGATGCACCCCCTGTTGAGCTCAAGCCTCTACCAACAGGGCTCAGGTATGCTTTCTTGGGCTTAAACTCCACATATCCTGTCATCATCAATGATAGCCTATTGGAGGATCAAGAGAGTGCATTGCTTAATGAAATAAGAAAGTTCAGGAGAGCCATAGGGTATTCTTTGGCTGATATTAGAGGGATCTCTCCTGACATTTTCACCCACAGGATCCACCTAGAGGACCAATCTATGTCCTCTATTGAGCATCAACAACGACTTAACCCCAACCTTAGGGAAGTGGTTAAGAAGGAGATACTAAAACTTCTTGAGGCAGGGATAATTTACCCAATCTCTGACTCAAGATGGGTGTCTCCTGTTCATGTTGTGCCCAAGAAGGGTGGGATCACAGTGGTGAAAAACGATAAGGATGAACTCATAGCTCAAAGAACCATAACCGGCCATCGCATGTGCATTGACTATAGGAAATTGAATTCTGCTTCTAGAAAAGATCATTTCCCTTTACCATTCATTGATCAAATGCTTGAAAGGTTAGCTAATCATCCTTATTTTTGTTTTCTCGATGGGTACTCGGGGTTCTTCCAAATTCCCATAGATCCCCGGGATCAAGAGAAAACAACATTCACATGTCCTTATGGCACTTATACTTATAGGAGAATGCCTTTCGGTTTATGTAAGGCACCGGCCACTTTTCAAAGATGCATGATGCACATTTTCTCTGACTTTATTGAAGAGAAAGTTGAGGTGTTCATGGATGACTTTAGTGTTTATGGCTCCTCCTTCTCGGATTGTCTCTCTAATCTGTCACAGGTCTTGGAGAGATGTGAGCAGCACAACTTGGTGTTGAACTGGGAGAAGTGCCACTTCATGGTGCAGGAAGGAATAGTTATTGGGCACAAGATATCTGAGAAGGGTATTGAGGTTGACAGAGCAAAGGTGGAAGTGATGGTGAATCTGCAAACTCCCACTTCAGTCAAAGGGATAAGGAGTTTCCTTGGGCATGCAGGATTTTACAGAAGATTTATCAAAGACTTCTCAAGAATTGCCAGGCCCTTGACAAGACTGTTGTGTAAAGAAGTGGATTTCATCTTTGATGCTGAATGTGAAGAAGCCTTTAAGTTGATCAAGGAGGCATTGGTTAGTGCACCAATAGTTCAGGCACCAGACTGGTCCCTTCCTTTTGAGGTCATGACAGATGCATCTGACTTTGCTGTTGGAGCAGTGCTTGGGCAAAAGAAAGACAAGAAGCTACATGTCATCTACTATGCCAGTAGAACACTTGACTCTGCACAAGAGAAGTATGCTACTACTGAGAAGGAAATGCTGGCAATAGTCTTTGCCTTTGATAAGTTCAGAAGCTACCTGGTGGGATCAAAAGTCATTGTATATACTGATCATGCAGCCCTTAGGTATCTGATGACCAAGAAAGATGCCAAGCCAAGATTGTTAAGATGGGTCCTTCTACTTCAGGAGTTTGATATGGAAGTACAAGATAAAAAAGGTATAGAGAATGGAGCTGCAGACCATCTCTCTAGGCTGAGGATTGACTCTGAAGTGCCTCTCAATGATAGTCTTCCGGAGGAATCACTGATGGTGCTCCATTCTTATTTGGAGTTTGAAGAAGTAAAGAGCATTCAAGAGAGGAAGATGCCTTGGTTTGCAGACATAGTGAATTATCTTGCATGTGGGGTGGAGCCTCCTGAATTAGATGCTTATAAGAGGAAGAAGTTCTTCAGAGATGTCCAGAGATACCATTGGGATGAGCCCTACCTCTATGTCCTGTACAAAGATCAGATGTATAGAAGGTGTCTTGCTGAGGAGGAGATGCAACTTGTGTTGCAAGAGTGTCATGGTTCAGCTTTTGGGGGTCACATGGGAGCATTCAAGACTGTGGCCAAGGTTCTTCAGAGTGGGTTTTGGTGGCCCACAATGTTCAAAGATGCTCAGTTAGTGGTTTCAGCATGTGATGCCTATCAGAGGCATGGGAACATATCAAAAAGGAGTGAGATGCCTCAAAACCCCATTCTAGAAGTTGAGATCTTTGATTGCTGGGGGATTGACTTTATGGGGCCCTTCATTTCATCCTATGGGAATCAGTATATACTTGTTGCTGTGGATTATGTGTCCAAATGGGTTGAGGCCATTGCTTCCCCTACCAATGATTCCAAGGTTGTAGTGAAGCTGTTCAAGAGCATTATCTTCCCAAGATTTGGAGTTCCAAGGGTTGTTATCTTTGATGGAGGATCTCATTTTGTGAACAAGACTTTGGAAGGTTTGTTGAGAAAGCATGGAGTGAAACACAAGATAGCTACTCCTTATCATCCTCAAACTAGTGGCCAAGTTGAGGTATCTAATAGACAGATCAAGGCCATTCTTGAGAGAACTGTTAGCTCAAGCAGAAAAGATTAGAGCAAAAGGCTAGATGATGCATTGTGGGCTTATAGGACTGCCTTTAAAACTCTAATTCGGACATCACCTTTCAGTCTGCTATATGGGAAGAGCTGCCACCTTCCTGTTGAGTTGGAGTACAAAGCTATGTGGGCTGTGAAGTTGCTGAACTTTGATATCAAGACAGCTCAAGAGAAAAGGGTCATGCAACTCCATGAACTTGAGGAGATTAGGCTTGAGGCTTTTGAGAGCTCAAAGATCTATAACGAGAAGACCGAAGCTTTGCATGATCAAAAGATTTTGAAAAGGGAGTTCAAGGTTGGTGATTTGGTGTTGCTGTTCAACTCTAGACTTAAGTTGTTTCCAGGAAAGCTTAAGTCTAGATGGTCTGGTCCCTTTAAAGTTCTTGAGGTGAGGCCCTATGGAGCTGTGGTGTTAGAAGGAAAGAATGGTCAAGAGTTTGTGGTAAATGGCCAAAGGATCAAGCACTATTTGGTTTCACAAAAGAAGGAGGAAGCTACATCAGTTCCCCTTCTTGATCCACCAGCAGCCTGTTAAACAGGTTTCCAAAGTCAAACTTAGAGACTTTAAACAAAGTGCTCTTGGGAGACACCCCAAGCTTATCTTTGTACATAGTTCTTTTGATTTCTTCTCTTTTCTTTTATGTTTTAGAACTTTTTGATGGGTTTTGTGAGTTGGTCTCAGGTTCTAGGTAATTTTTGGAGACATAGCTCAGTGATGAATGGAATGGAGCATGTAAGAGGGCTGGGGGAAGTGTTTAAGGACTGAAAAACTTGGAGAATGCTACAGTGCTACCTAGGTGTGCGGTTTGGATCAAGAAGAGCCCAGGCCGCAGCAGGACTCGCAATTTACTCCGGCCTGGGCGTGCTACCTAGTGAAAGAGGACTAGGCCGCAGAAAGAAGAAGAACAGGCCAAGAGTTCTAAGTCCCAAACTATGCTACCTGGTGCTGCAGCCTAGAAAAAAAAAAGCCAAGCCGCACTTATGCTCGAAATCTACTCCGAGTTAGGCGTGCTGGCTGGGAAAAGAGGAACTAGGTAGCAGCAAACTAGAAGTGGCCGTGGTGTTTAAGTCACAAAACCTGCGGGATGGTCGTGCTACCTGGAAACAAAGGAACCTAACTCGCAGCCCAACTCTCAATTTACTCCAAGTTGGGCGTGCTAGCTGGGAATATGAAGACCAAGCCGCAGCAAAAAGAGGAACGGCCAGAATGTCTAAGTAACAAACCCTGCGGCTTAGGTGTGCTACCTGGGAACAAAGAAGACTAACTCGCAGCCCAACTCTCAATTTACTCCAAGTTGCGCGTGCTAGCTGGGAATATGAAGACCAAGCCGCAGCAAAAAGAGGAACAGCCAGAATGTCTAAGTAACAAACCCTGCGGCTTAGGTGTGCTACCTGGGAACAAAGAAGACTAACTCGCAGCCCAACTCTCAATTCACTCCGACTTGGTCATGCTAGCTGGTCGCAATGGGTTCCAGGTAGCAGCAAAAAAAAAATAATAAAACCGAGCTGAAGGATTTCATGCGGGGTAGGCACAGAAGATCCCAGGTAGCACAAAAATATTTCCGGCTCTGCACCGAGACGGTCATACGGCTCGATCCCGACGGTTCCCGGACGCACAAAAGAGAGAAAGGAGGCCGGTCAATGAGAAAAGGGCGGGTCAAAGCCTTGACTGGTCAAAATAGATCTATTGACCACCAGTCCAAAGGCTTGACCCTGTTCCACACTCTCTCTTCCTCACCATAAACACGAGTTTGCACCTCTTCTCTCATTTCTCTCCATTGTTTTCATCATATCTCTCTCATTTCTCCACCAAATTTGTTGATTCAAAGTGCTCTGAACTCGTTTTTGAGTTGTTAACATCATCCTGATTGCATTTCAAACTCGTTGCATCTTAATCCCAAGGTATTTCACTCTGTTAAAATTCACCTTTTTCCATGTTCTTCAATGGTGATTTATGAGCTTCAAAGTGTGGAATCGATTTTGATAGGTTGTTTTAGACCTTGGGATTATTTTTATAAATGCTAGGGGGCTAGATAGTCTTGGAAAACAGAGCACTTTGTTGGTAATTCCTTGTTCTTGAGTTTTGAAAATTGTTGCAAGTAATTCATGAAAAAACCGATTTTTTTTTAAAAAAAGGAGATGAATTGGTTTATTGCTGAGTCTTTGCTTTGCACTCTTGCTTTTGCATTGCTATGAACTTATTAAATTTATTCTTGGCTAGAGAAACCTGTTCATGTGGTTTAAAATCGATTCTTGCAACAAATTTTTTCAAAATTTTGGAGAATTTTGTGAAGCTTGTTCTTGTACTAACATTGTTTTTGAGAATCACTTGGCAGATGACTGAAAGAACAAACTCTCTGGCCAAGAAGAAGGGCACTGCACCAAAAGGCAAAGGTTTGGTCTCAGGGTCTTCAAAGCCAAGAGAAAAAGGTCAAGGTGCAAAGAATGCCACAAAGCAAGGGAAGTGTGATCCAGCGCCAAAAAGGACAAGGCCTGAAGGAAAAGCTTTGGTGGTTGCTTCTGGTTCCAAGAAGAAGGGGAAACAGTTGGCTGTGGTATCTGAGAGTGAACAGACTGAAAGTGACTCAAGCAGCTCAGCTGATGGTTCCCAAGGCACCATTGAAGAGGGATCAAAGAAGTTCAAGAAAACTGAACCAGAAACACTTGATTATCTGGCCAAGTTTCAACAGATAGAGATTCAGCAAGGGAGATTTCCTGATTTGGACTTTCTGAAGAAGATTGGCATCTATGAAGATATCAAGACTTTGCTTGGGAACATGGGTGTGAGTCACTTTTGGAGATGAGAGAAATCGCTTATGAACAGGAGTCTCAAGAGTTCTTAGCTTCCTTTGAAGCTTTCATTTACTACCCAAGGGATTCAAGAATCATTCAAGGAGATGGGCTTGGACATGTGGAGTTTACTGTAAAAGGGAAGGAGTATTCAGTGTCATTCAGAGAATTGAATGAGATTTTTGGGTTTTCAGCACCTAGAAATGAACTCCTCTCCAACCAAGTCAATCTCAGAAAAGATGAGATCCAACTTCTATGGAGATCAATTGCTTCTGGGAAGTACACAGCTGGAACAGCAAAGTCCTCTTGGATAAGGAATCCAGTTCTGAGATATGTACACAAGATTCTCTCTCACAGCTTCTACTTCAAGATTGATGTTGGAAGAGTTCACAAAGAAGATCTGATGCTTCTTGGTGTAGGGCTGAGACCGCTGATGCCAACACATGAAGATGGGGAACCCTATGAAGGGTATGAATACCCACTTTGCCTTGCATCTCAATTAGCAAGGTCTTTGATGTTCTACAAAAAGTGCATGTGGGGTTCTACAAAGCAAGATGCAAAGCTGGCCCATGGATGGGTGGTAACAAAGATCTTGAAAGCCCAGGGGTACAGATTCAAGGAGAACAAGGCAAAGTTTGATTTGATTAATGAAGCTCATTTGTGTAAGATTGGCTTCCTCCAAGGAAGAGTGGGTACCAAGGTAGTATACAACTTCAAGACACTCATCAGTGAGCCAGCCCAAGTTCTCCTACCCAATCCCTCCATCACCACAGTCCAAGTTAAGAGGAACATTCACTTCTTCTTACTGAAGGAAGAGCTGTACAATGTCCAAACTGATCCACCAATCCTCACATACAAGCAAGCTTGCAGGGAAGAAGCCTCCAAGGGAAAGAAAGCAACCGCTGAAGATGCTACCACAAGTGCTGCTGGTGCTCAAGATGCTGATCTGCCTCCACCTCAAAAACGTTTTGGTGGAAACAGATATCACTTTGATGATTACAACTGGGAGGAGCCAGGCACTTCACGGTTCAGGGCTCAACAAAAGATTGGTATTCTCCAACAATGGTGCACGTACCAAGACAAAACCATCCACAAGATGGCCAAGTGCATCAAGGAGATGAAGAAGAGGATCAAGAAGCTTGAAAACCCTTGCAAAGGTGGGGCTCCAGCACCGGTTTCACCAAGGAACATAGAGGAAGTTGGAGAGAGTTCCATGAACTGCACAGCCTTGGTCACATATGGAACCACTTGGGTGGATCTCGACGACGGGTCTGATGAGGCAAGCCACCATTCTTGGGAGACACCATCCGGCCACACTTCAAACCCCTCCTACTCATTGGGGTCTGACTTCAACAGCCACTAGGTAACACTCAAAACCTTGTAAATAGCATGTAGATTTTCTTTTTCATTTGCATTTTACTTGTTTACTTTGTTTTAACTCCTTTCTCATGCTTTTATAACACAAGGGACTGTGTTATTTAAGTGTGGGGGAGGAGTTTCATCCTTTACTAATCATGTTTTCTCTTTTCTTATTTTGCACTTTGAGTCTTGAGTCACATTCTAGTTGCATATACATGTAGTCTCATCTAAGTGCATATAAAAACCAAAAAAATGGAAAAATCTGAAAAATTTACACAAAAAAATGATCATGTAGTTGCATTCTCATTTTTAGGATTGAGTCTAGATTGCATATGCATGTAGGTTGCATTTTGCAGGGAGTAATGATAGGTTTTCTAGAGAGTACATCACTTTGAGAACTTGAACTGAATATGCTTGTGAATCTTTTTCTGTGCTTGCAAAGTCTGAAACGATTTGAATCTGAGAAGCAAGTTTGAATTGAACTCAACTCTAATAAGTGAAAACCGTGAACTTGACTTGAAATTATCATTTGGTGCATTGTTTGAATAAGCTGGTGGATACCAATATACATATTTGAGCTAGAATCCTGTTTTTACCATCCTCTTCCTTAGCTCAAATAGCTGAATCTGCATAATAGATCAGTTTTCTTCACCCTGAACCCATCCTTCTTTCAAGCCAATTGTTTGTGTGTGATTGAGAGGCCACCTTGGACCAAACTTAGCAGAAAGAGTTAGGTTTAGGGCGACAAGGGCAAGTCTCATTGAGTGCTAAGTTCCATCATCAAGGAGCTGAGAGATTTGGCAAGAACTAAGTGTGGGGGAATACATGTTGGTGAGTGGAAAAAGGAGAGATGAGTGGAAATAAAAGGAGAATGGTGAGAACTAGGGGATAGAAAAAGAAATCAGTCTTGGAGTTTTGAGTCAAAAGAAGTGAGCTCTAGTGTTTTGAAAAGAAAGAATCTAGCCTCTAAGTGAAAAGAAAAGAAGCCAAAGAGCTCAAATGTTTTTAAAAAAAAAGAAAGAAAGAAAGAAAAAGAGGTTAGAGGTTACAAAGAAAGTGATAAAGAGCTATGGAAAGTTTGAACTCCAAGACTTGTGTATGAAAAAGAAAAGAGAGTCCCCTAGTGAGAGAAGAATGAGTGTGAAAAGTGAGCAAGTGAGGAAACTTTGAGTAGAGTGTGGGGTGGGATGAGTCTTTGCCCTTGTATGCATAGGTTGCCTTTTACCTTTAGCATTCTGCCAAAGTTTGGTCATTCATAGAGAGATCCTTTTGCTGCATTGAACCCACTCAGGCATTGATGAGATCATTTTAGTCTCATAACCTCACCTTAGCCAAACTATGTTTGTTTAAACAATGCATCATTTGATCCACTTGGTAAAAAGCTTAATGAATGTGAAAGAGTTGAGAGAGAGAAGAACTTGTGGAGATTCCTTGTTGAGTTGATATATATCTGAGTATGGCTTTGCATTGCATAATTGAGCATGAACTTGAATTCTCATTGTGATCACTTCTCTCTAAAAGGAAATGTGAACTCCCATGCATTCAACCTCTTTCTCTCATTTGTTCTTGTTTGCTTGGGGACAAGCAAAGGACAAGTGTGGGGGAGTTGATATGTTCATAATTTGCATCATTTAGGTTGCATAATTCATTCTAAATCATGTTTTATTCCATGCATTTTAGGTCCTTAGGGTTTGTTTTAGAACTTAGGAGATGCATTAGGTCCCAATGAGTCTTTGCATGTTTTGAGTGTTTATCAGGTGCATTTGGAGCTGAAAAGATGAATCCAGGAGGTGGAATGGTGATCAAAGCTTGAAAAGTGGCAAAATTGGATCTTTGGAGGTTATCGGCCATTCTCGCTGACCAGGAAGGTTTTCTCGGCCATTCTCGCGCACCAGGAAGGGTTTTACCGGCCATTTTCATGTACCGCGAGTAGACCTTATCGGCCAAAACGTGTACCGCGAGTAGACCTTATCGGCCAAAATCTCCGGGTGTAGACACGTTTCCGAAATCGCCTGTCCGGGGAACCTTCCGGTCCGATTCAGATGGCGGGTGCTTCATAGAAGTTGGCGAGGATTAGAGCACGGTTTCATAGCAAGTGGAATCACGGAATTCGGACACGTGAGCAGAGCGTTAAGCTCGTCGGAAGAAACCCCTGTCTCGCTGCTGTTTTGGACCAAGCCGATGAGCTCTGAAGAATGCGAAGGACGGTGTACTTCCAGGCCGATTCAGTTTCCGGGGCCTTCATGAGAATCCGAGACAATTGAGTCTTCTTTCCATAACGTCCAATATCATTCAATTAGGAGCTATGAGCAGGAAGATACGGTCTCCGGAATGGACACATGTCTAGACGCCTCTCTCTGTTCGTGTAAATGCACTGCACAGATGTGCCCTCCAGGAATCCTTCCACTTCCCAAGAACCGAAGCTTCCTTCACCACAGTTGGAGATAAATGAGTCCTCTGTCTTCTGCAACCGGAATCACTCAATTCGGACAAGGTTCGTGGAAGTTACACTCTCCGGAATGCGAAGTGGTCCAAGCTGCTCTGAATGCTGTGAGATGGTCTTGCGGCTTGGTTAACCCGCAGGCCTGAAGATGAATGCCTGAAATCTGATGCTGCGAGTTGAGAAGTGCGGGTAAGCTATCACTGGATGAGGTCTGAAGCTCCCGAGCAAGAGAAATGCTAAGTCCACAATCGTGCGACTTAGGCATGCGAGTTGGCCGCGCCTGGAACCAAGCCGCACGATCACTCGCAATTTACTCCGACTTGAGCCTGCGACCTGAGTGCGATGGAGACCAACCCGCAGAGTTTGTTCACTCCCCAGAAACCGCCTTGGTCCTGCGAGTTGAAGAAGAAGAGGATTAAGCCGCAGCAAGACTCGCAAATCACTCCTACATGGGCATGCGGCTAAGACAAGACGATCTAAGCCTCACAAGACAGGTTCTTCATCTACTGCGACTTGGGCATGCTACCTGGGACATACTGGACCAACCCGCAGTAATTCCCACTTTATCCATTAAAGCCGGTTCAGGACCCGGTTTGTTCCGGGCTGACCCGGTTCGTTTTTAGAGAAGTATAAATACTTTTTAGGGTTTTTTTTTTTAGAGGACTAAGCTTTATTCTTTTTGTCTCTTGCCTCTTTTGTGAAAAAGACTCCACCAAGAAGAGAAATATCGATTTTTGGGGCTTTTAATCAAGAGAGTTGAAGAGATCTTTGAGTTTTAAAAGCTGCTTCCTTCTTAATCTATCATCTCCATCTCCATTTCTCATCATTAATCATGCTAATCTTCTCAACTTGCAAAGGTTTAAGAGATATTAGTATGATTAGTGAGTAGTCACCTTAATGAGGTTCTAGATGTGTAGGTTAGGGTGCTAAAGTGTTAGATTAGGAGTGCTTAGGGCTAGATTCATTGATTCATCTCTCTAAACAGTTGTTCTCTATGCTAGATCCTTGCATATCACTTGAGATCTAGATTCTGGGAATTTCATGCACCAAAAGTGTTTGATGAAATTCCTGAAAGAGCTGTATTAGAGGTTTAAGCATTTTCTGCATGATGATGTATTGTTATTTGCTTGAATGATCATTTAGAGCTGTTTATTAATGCATATTGATTCATATTTCACAAATGAGAATTTGGTTTGAAAATGGATTAGTATAGGGGTTAATACCTTCATGAGAGGATTAACCTAGATTAGAGTTCTTAATCATTTGGATCATGTCTCATCATTGTCATTAGCATTTCTAGTTTAGCACCAAAGCACCCTAACCAACTATCATGTCTAGAATCTCATGCCTCCATCATATCATATTCACATCATTTGTCATTGTTTAGTTCTTGTTTAATCATTTCATTAGTCTTTAATCCTGTTTTAGTTTGTAGTTGTCTTTAGATAATCAAAACCACTCTTGTTTGCTTGAATTAAGAACTTGATCACATAGTTTAGTGTCTAACACCACATCTGGATTGATAAACCTCTTTGTGCTACTTTGACAAGGGGATTGATAGTCCTGAGACCCTAAAAAGTCTTGTCTATCAACTCTCTTTCGGCGCGGAAGGTTAATTGGAGGAAGAATTTTACCCTCGAAAGAGTAGAAAAAGCGCTAGCCATTCTTGCCGGAGTCCCCGTCAGTTCTTCATCCTCTAGTTCTTCAAGAGATACCCGAGAGAAGATGGTGATAATCACTCTCAGAGACAGGAAGAGGCGCCAGGAAGAAGAGGCTGCAAGACGAGCTGCCGAGGCGGCTCAAACGCAGACTGAGGCCGTGCCTCAGTCCGATCAGCTGAGCCGGGAAGAAGGCGAAACGGTACGAGCCGCGGATGCTATCGTCACCGAGGCGGGCGAAGAAGGAGCAGCGCCCGAGCTGGAACCGGGCGAGATTATCCCCGAGGCGTCCAAAGATGACTCGGCGGCGAGGAGTAAAACTCCTTCGAACTCCGCAATCCTTGCCCTTCCGAAGTCGTCGAGGCCGCCGACTTCGGTTGTACAGAAGCATGTCCCGAGCCGTAAGCGCTCGGCACCTGAAAAAGGGAAGGGCGTCGCCGTTCAAAAGGACGAGCTGTCGAAGAAAAAACGCAAGTCGACTCCCGGCGATCCCACCGGACGAAAATTGGTTGTCGATGACCCTGACGCCTCGGCGGTGATGTTCGCGCGCGTCAATAATGCGAATACGCGTCTTCCTCCCCCAGAGAAGTTGAGGAGACCGAGGTCGTACGGCGCGATGGCGCAGCGCGGTACCAAGGTATACTCCATTTAACTTCTCTTATTTCCATGAATTATCACTAAGTGTTTAACGCGTGTTACTCCTTGCAGTTTGTAGCGGCCACCAACGAGCTGATGGCTGAATACGAGGCGGACCTGTCTAAGGTCGAACGCCGCTTGGACAAGGCTCAAAATGAGACCGCAGCGGCGAAGGGGAAGCTGGACGAGGTGATGTCCAGAGTGGCGAGCCTGGAAGAGGAGAAGATAGTTCTCTGCGCCGACGTTGACAAAGTTTCCGCCTCGGTGATTCGCATGGAGGAGGCAAGGAGAGCCAAAAGCGCCGAGGTGGCGTTGCTCAAAAGGCGTATTGAGGCCAAGGATACTCTGTTCGAAGCCAAGGTCAAACGCGCAAAGAAGGAGGCAAGGCGAGAGCTGACCGCTAAGTTTCAGGAGCGCCTCGCCAAAGTAGAGGAGGGTCTGGCCAGACTCGAGAAGGCCAAAACCGACGAGAACGAGCTGGGGCAAATCAAGGGTAACCTTGCGATGATTGCTGTTCTGAAGAAACCAGACGCCCCAACGCTCGATGATGAGGAGGCGCAGCTAAAGAGCTGGGAGAGCGAATATGCCGACGACGATGCGTATGAGCGCATTGTCTCCGAGATTCGAGGCGAGCTGGTTTTCTCGCCCGTATCCCCGGACTCGGTCGACACCAGCCTTGGTAACGAACCGCTTGAGGAGACGGCGGCCAACCTGGTTGTCGCGGATCCAAACGGATCGAACGCAGGGACGCCGGCCCTCTCAAACCTCCTTGCCGAGCGCGAAACGCAGTCCGCGGCCTGATCTTCTCCATTTTCTCCTATTTTCGTCTCACATGCTTCTGTCCTTAGTATTTTTATCTGCTTGTATGTAACCGGTGCCTGGATGGCTTTATCCACCTGACAATTGTTATTTCTTTTGCATTTGGTTATGTTATTTTCCCTTAGCCGTTTTCTGATTCAGTTGTCTCTAACGATCCGTGAGAATGTTTACGAAAACTGTTGGCGTAGAAGAAATTGTCAAGGATGAAAATTGTTGTGTCGAGAATGATTTTGATTGCTTCCTTAGCCGAACTTTTTGAAATTGATAGAAATACGGGCTAAGGGGTGAGTTGTTTTAAGGATCTCGTTTGGATTCTTAATCCCGAGCTGGGAGTTAGTTTTGTGGAGCGTCTTTCAGGTGATGCTGGAAAGTTTTTAAATGATAATGTCGAGGCAAATTTTTGCTGGCAATGCTGAGCCGTATTTAACGACGAGGCGTTTTCGTTGTGCATGGTGCCGAGCCGTGTAAACGATGAGGCGTTTTCTCTTTGCGTGGTGCCGAGCCGTGTAAACGACGAGGCGTTTTCGCTTTGCATGGTGCCGAGCCGTGAAAACGACGAGGCGTTTTGTTTTTGATAACCAAGGATGATTTGGTAGTCTCATTGAATTTGACTATGGACCGGCGTTTCCGAGAGGATGAGTATGTTTGTCCGGGTTCTAGGAGTTCACTTCGGTTTTAGAGAAAGCGATGTAGTCTCGACTTATAATCTCGTGTGCGGTAGTGAGCTGTGGCGACCGATACGTTTTTGGTCTGATATTTGTATAGCGTGCTTTAACTTTTATCCATAGAGGATATAACTTGCACCCTCGTGCTAGGAAAGGTGGTAAAAGTCCGTTTAGAGAACTTTGTATTTGTTGCCCCGTTGTGGCCAGCAACGAGACGAGGCGTTCGGAGGCTTAGTTTGCCGAACTGAGACTGAGGACCAATAAAGGTCCGAGGTAATGATATCATGCCGAAGTGGTATGATGAGTGAAAGAATTTAAAAATCCGAGCTTGTTAAAGTAAGTTGTTGATTTAGAAAGAATGAAAACTAGCCGAAGCGATAATGAATGAACTAGAAATCCAAGGTGAACATGAAATAAGTAGATGATTCAAAACAAGCTGAAAATGGGCCGAAGTGGCGATGTTCCTAAGTGAGCAAAAGCTAAAGTTGTAGAGTTAAAGGAGGTATGTGTGTACGTACCCACTCCCCCCCCCCTTTTTAGGAGGGGGGACAGCTGAACCCGTCCGAGGACGGGCTGCCTACGTACTCTTTGTAGGGATCAAGCCGTCACGTAGTTCATGTTGGCCGTGCTGTAGCTTTAGTGATAATACTTCTTTAGATGCATTGCGTTCCATGATCTTGGAATCGCCTCGTCAGCTAGTGTCGCGAGTTCGTAGACTCCTGGACGAACCACTTTTGTAACCTTGTAAGGACCTTCCCAATTTGCTCCGAGCTTTCCTGCGTTCTTCTCGGCAGTGTTTTGGAAGACCTTTCGGAGGACGAGCTCCCCTTCTTTGAATCTTTGACTACGAACATTTTTGTTGTAGTATCTTGCCGTTGCTTGTTGATAGCTCTGGATTCGAATTAAGGCTTCGTCGCGCTTTTCGTTGATTAGGTCGAGCACATCAAGCATCATTAAGTGGTTCAAGCCCTCCTGTCCTGGTAGAAGTCTTCGTCGAATACCTGGGAAATCCACTTCGGCGGGAATTACGCACTCTGTTCCGTAGACCAAAGCGAATGGAGTTTCCTCGGTGGCTCGGCGCGGAGTTGTCCGATGAGACCAAAGGACTCCTTCGAGTTTGTCTGCCCACCGTCCTTTCTTGGCGTCGAGCCTCTTTTTCAGACTGTCGAGGATCGTCTTGTTGGCTGCTTCAGCTTGCCCGTTCCCTTGAGGGTATCTTGGCGTAGATTTTCTTAGGTGGATTTTCCACTTCTCGCAGAAGGCTTCAAAGCATGTTGAAATGAGCTGGGACCCGTTGTCGGTGCCTATCTCGTAGGGGACCTCGTGTCTGCAGATGATATTTTTCCAGACGAAGTGTTCGACTTGAACATCCTTTATGCTTGCGTAGGAATCGGCTTCGACCCACTTGGAGAAGTAATCCGTGAGGACGAGCAGAAAACGCTTCTGCTTCGAGCGATGTAGAGGTCCGACGATGTCCATCGACCATCTCATGAACGGATAAGGTGACAAAATTGACGAGAGCAACTCGGTAGGTTGATGAACTGTTGGAGCGTGCCGCTGACACTTCTCGCACTTCGCCGTAAATTTCTCGCAGTCCCTGACCATCGTGGGCCAGAAGTAGCCGTGCCGTTTTATCTTGATAGCGAGCGACCTTCCGCTGGAATGGTTCCCGCACGCGCCGCTGTGCACCTCGTGCATGATGTTTCTTGCCTCCGGTCCTTTGACGCATGTCATAAGAGGCCCTGAAAATCTCTATTTAAACACCTCGCCATCGATGAGGACATACCGTGCGGCCTGAGCTTTTAGTTTGCGGGCTTCCCATTTGTCGGTTGGAACCTCTCCATCGGCGATATACACTCGGATAGCTCCGAGCCATTCTTTGTCGCAGCCGTATTCCAGCTCGGCTGGGGGGCGTCTTTGTTTATAGGAATGGCTTCGTCGTCCTCCGGTTCTTGTTCAGGAGGATTTATCAGCCGAACTCCTTCCACCTCTTCGATGCTAGGATGTTCGATGAATTCGACTAGAATCGTCCGTCGGAGGTCTGGGTCCGAGGTCGAAGCGAGTGCTGCCAAGGCGTCGGCCGAAGTGTTTTCTCCTTGGGGGATTCGCGTGAGTTCGAACTCGTCGAACTTTTGCACCAACTCTCGGACCACCTCCCATTCGTCCATCCTTCGCCACATATTCTCCGTTGAACTAGCATGCTACGAGCTGTGAATCACAAAAATTCCTTATCTTTCGAACCTCGATTCCTTGCACTAGTCGTATGCCGGCAATCAGTGCTTCGTATTCTGCTTCATTGTTTGAGGCGTGGAAGTTCAGGCGAAAAGACTGCTCCAATATTTCTCCGGTGGGAGAGGTGAGACAGATTCCTATCCCCGAGCCGTGTTTAGACGACGAGCCGTCGACGTGCAGCGTCTATACTTCGTCTAGAGTCGGCTTGTTTGTTGCTTCGGCTGGAAGTTCAATGAGAAAATCTGCGAGCACCTGTGACTTTTTGGACGACCTGTTCCGATACTCGATGTCGTATTCGCTTAGCTCTATGGCCCACTTGGCGAGCAGACCGGATTGGCTCGGGCTGTGTAGGATCAAGCGCAGCAGAAGTGTAGCGAGCACAACAATCGAATGTGATTGAAAATACGATCGCAGTTTGCGGGCCGAGACTACGACGGCTAGGGCGACCTTCTCGATCTGGGGGTAGCAGGTCTCGGCGTCGGTCAGTGTCTGGCTGATGTAGAAAATGAGTTTTTGCTCGGATCGTTCTTCTCGGATAAGCACTCCGCTTACAGCTGTAGCAGACACTGCGATGTAGAGGAAGAGCGGCTCTCCTTCGGCTGGTTTTGCTAAGATCGGTGGATTCGCCAGATAATTCTTCAACTCCTGGAAGGCTGCTTCGCATCGCTCGTCCCACTCAAATTTCTTGTTTCCTCGGAGGGTGTCGTAGAAGGGCAGGCACTTGTCTGTGGAGCGGGAAATAAACATGTTTAGCGCGGCGACTCTTCCTGTGAGCCTCTGCACTTCGCGCTTTGTCCTTGGAGAGGGCATCTCAATTAATGCCTTGATCTGCTTGGGGTTTGCTTCTATGCCTCGGTGAGTTACCAGATAGCCGTGGAATTCTCCCGAGGTGACGGCGAATCTGCACTTCGTCGGGTTCAATTTCATGTTGTGCTTGTTCAGTTGCTCGAAGCATTCCCGTAGATGCGCGACGTGGTCTTCCTCCTTGAGTGATTTGACTAACATGTCGTCGATGTATACTTCCATGGTTTTTCCGAGCTGAGCCGCGAACATTTTGTTGATGAGCCGTTGATACGTTACTCCTGCGTTCTTGAGCCCGCATGACTTTGTAGTAGTATATCCCGCGATCAGTTATGAATGCCATTTTTTTCCGATCATCAGGGTGCATCAGAATCTGATTGTAGCCAGAGAACGCGTCCATAAATGTTAACAGTCTATTTCCTGCAGTGGCTTCGACGAGCCGGTCGATGTGTGGCAAGGGAAAGCTGTCTTTTGGGCACGCCTTGTTCAGGTCAGTGAAATCCACACAGACCCGCCACTTGTCGTTCTTCTTCTTCACGACCACCGGATTTGCGAGCCAGTCCGGATATTTGGCCTCGGCTATTGATCCTACTTTGAGTAACCTCTCGACTTCGTCGTTCACTGCTTTAGCTCGTTCGGGGCCGAGCTTCCTTCTTTTCTACTTGACTGGTTTAAAGGTCGGATCCACATTCAGCTCATGACAGGTTACATCGATGCTTATGCCTGGCATATCTTCCGCTGTCCAGGCAAAAGTGTTGATGTTCTCCTTGAGCAGGGAAAGGAGTTCGCTTCTCAGAGGCTCTTCTAGTTTTGTTCCTATTTCGACGCATCGCTCTGGATGCGCCTCGTCTATGCACACCGAGTCCACCGCGTCACATACCGGCTCGGCGCGTGTTTCGCGGCTCTCCACGATCTGTAATTGCTATAAGAGTTTCGAGAGCTCGTTCGCGGGCTCTCGGTCTGTTTTCCTCTTTTTGCGGTCTATGTCTGCTTGTGCGTCGGTGACGGGGTTCCTCAGCTTGTGCTCGGCTAGGCAGCACATTGGTGACTCATTCTGATTGCCCCAGATCGTTTTGACACCTGCTGGAGTTGGGAATTTGAGGCAGAGATGATAGGTGGAGGGTACCGCCCTCATCCCGTTGATCCACGGAGTTCCCATAATCACATTGTAGATTGCTGGGTAATCAGTGACGCAGAATTCGACGATCTTAGTGACTCCGCCAGCTACCACAGGAAGCCTGATCGTTCCCATAGTCATCGTTGTTTCTCCTGAAAATCCGGTTAGAGGTTTGGGGATTGCTTCCACCTCGGAGAGGTCGATTCCCATTCTTGTGAGTGTTTCCCTGAAGATGACGTTCACTGAGCTTCCAGTATCGATGAGCACCCTTGCTACATCATGATCCCTGATCGTTAACTCAATCACCGACGGATCATTGTGAGGTCGATCAATTCCTGCCGTTTCCTCCTCGGCGAAGGAGATCACTGTGTTTGGGACGTCGGTTGGTTCTGTCCAATTCTCCTTTGCTTCGGCTTGGCACTGATAGGCTTTGATAGAGGACAGGGTATCTTGGTAGTATTGAGATCCACCCATGATCATATTGATCATTTCCCTCGGCTCGGGTCGCTCTTCGGGTTCGCCTCTCCTGTCGCGCTTGGAGTTATCGCCTCGTCGGGGAGGATTGGCGGGTTCCGCCACACCGCTCGGCTCGGCTCTTCCTTGTGGTTCATTAGGGACGAGGTCTTTGAGGTTGACCACGTTTTGGAGCTCTCCTGCTGCCATCTTAGCCGCGAGTTTTGCTCCTAGAGTTCGGCATTGTGCCGTTGAGTGCCCGTAGGTCTGGTGATACTCGCAGAAAGCCTTCTCGTCGTAGTTGACGGACTTTCTCACCCAAGTGTTGTTGCGCGGCTCTCCTCTCCCGCGTCCGGTGCCTACCTGATAGTTATGGGCACCTCCGCTTCTAGGTTCATCCGAGCTCTGCGTTGTTGTGTTGTTTGATAGGTTGCCCTTCTTCGCGGGGCGCGGCAAAATTGAGCTTCGGATTGCTGCTTTCGTTGCTTCGTACTGCTCGTCCAAGTTTTTCATTCCCTCCTCATTCACGACGAAGTCTGATGACCGGTGCAAAGCGTCTTGAATTGTTTGCGGCGTGTTGAGAGCCATCTCCCGTCGGAACTCGGATATGTACCACAAAGATCATTTCAGAGCCTCGAGCGCAGCCTTGTCGCTTATTCCTTCTATTTTGGATACGACTGCCTTGAATATTGCCATGTAATCCCGAAGCGGTTCGTTCGATCCTTGGGATAGTGTCCACAGGTCGGCATCGGATGTTCCTCTGTCCATAAACATCGAGTGTTGTTTAAGGAATACGGCGGAGAGCTGTTAAAAACTGCCGATTGAATTGCGTTCCTGTCTTGAAAACCACTCGAGCGCGGCGCCCTTAAGATGCTCCACGAAGAGCAGGCAGTATCCGGCATCTACTTCCCGTTCGGTCAGTTTAGCGGCGTTCTTTGTGAAGGCCCATCCCATTGCTATCCGAAACGCTGTGATGTGTGCTTTTGGGTCGGTTGTTCCCTCGTAGAACAGGATTCTCACTTTCCCGGGCTCGGGAATCTTTGCCTCCGTAATTCTTGCCGTGAATGGAGTTCTCTGAGTTTCTTCAAGCATTCGGTCGATTTCGGGCGCGGCGCTTGTTGCGTTGTGCACTTGGGACTTCATGGCGCGTATTTCAGCTACTGTCCGAGCCATCGAGGCTCGCAGCTCCTTGAGTTCGAGAGTTTGTGCGTGAGTCATTCCCTTTGATTGGGGGGATCGCTCTCGCTCCTCTCTCATTGGCTCGTCTTCGCGCTCTGCCTGCTCGATCCACTGGAGGTTTTCTTCCTCCTCAGTTGGGTTATCGCCGCGAGTCGGATCGGAGCCTTCGTCAGTTTGAACGCCGTTTAGTGCTGAGGCGAGCTCTTCTTGACTTATTCGCCGAGCCGAGCCGGTTTGTTGCGGATTTGTGGTTCCGTTGTTCTGCTGGGCATCCGCGTCGATCGCAGCGTTCTCTTCTTTGCCGGCTCGTCGCCTTGAGTTCCGGCGGAGAGGGGGCGGCTCGGTCATGTTGACCCGGGTCGCCGCGGGAGTTTGTTCGTCGAGGACACGAGACATTGGAGGAGCCGAGGGGTTTCTTGCGCCGCCCCCTGAGGCTTCTACAGGTATTGAGAAATCGAAGCATCTCCGGATTCCATCCATCGGGTCGGGAATTCCGGCTCTCCAAGTTGGGTGTAGTCGCTCAGCCGCCATCGCGTCGAGCCTCTCCGTAATTGCCTCGTTCCTTTTGTCTTGTTCGTCGATTTTCTTCATCAATGCAGCCATCATGTTTCGCATCTCCTCTTGGGTTTCGGTAGTTGCCGTCGTTGTGCCTGATGCTGGAGCATCCTTCTCCGCGCCGTTATCGTTGTTGTCGTTGTTGTTGTTATCGCCGAGGGTGTTGCTCGCCATGTTCTTCGGATCTTAAAGTCTTGTCGATTTAGAGTATGAAAGTTTCGATTCCCCACAGACGGCGCCAAATTGTGTGAGCCAAAACTCGCACAACCAGAAATTTGTTTAAGGAAAAACTAAGGGATCAGAAACTTCTAGGGTTTATCGTCAAGAAACAGTAAGATCAAAGAAAATTTTTATTGCTGTGAAGTGTTTAGGTTTTATTGCTCTCGAGTTGTCAAAAGTTACAGAATGAATTGTATACATCGTCTATTTATACTAATTCTCTGAACCGCCTAGCCGAGAATCTCGGGAGAGATTTTCGGAATATTTCCTTATTGCCTTGTGCGGCTCACCGCCTTTGTATTTCGCCTAGGGTTTCTATGGGTTTCGTCTCTCAAGGCCTTGGTTCGGCCCATCTGAACTTCTCCACGGCTCGGCCCGCTTGCCATTTGAGTCGAGACGTGATTTGGTCCACCTCACCGAGGCGCGGCTCGGCCCAAGCATGTTGAAGTGCGGTTCGGTCCATTTCTCATGATACGGCTCGGCCCATCTTTCTTTCTTCACGGCTCTCCCCATTGGTCTATCTTCACGGCTCTCCCACTTGGTGACCACGGCTCTCCCACTTGTCTTGGTGACCACGGCTCTCCCACTTGTCCTGGTGAGCACGGCTCTCCCACTTGTCTTGGTGAGCACAGCTCTCCCACTTGTCTTGGTGAGCACAGCTCGGCTAATTTGTCTTCCTTCCATACTTAGTCATTTTGAGATGGTCTTATCCGCTTGGGGTGAAAACCGACCCCAACAGGTTTGACTGTAGAGTATTTTTTCACTTATCCTCTCTCACAAATCAACTGAAGAGTTGATCCTGCGTATGAGAGAGCTGCCTGGAATTTTGTGCGGGCTGTAGCTTTAGATGAAACAAAGATGATAATATGCACGTGCATAAACTGCTGTAGTGTAGATCGTCCCGGTGATGTAGTTGCTCACCTTGTAACAAGGGGAATGAATGATGCTTACAAGATGCGGAGGGATTGGTATCATCATGGAGAACTGCATTCAGTTAGTGAAAGTGGAAGCAACACAAATCACTGGAATGATGAGATTCATGGCTTATACGAAGCTGCTGAATATTTAGATGATGAGATGGTGCGTAAGGGTGAGGTTGCTGAGGGTGAAAACAAGGAGGAAGATGAATTCCTTGCAAAGCTAGCAGATTCCGAGACACCACTATATCCATCATGTGCAAACCATTGCAAGCTCTCTGCAATCGTTTCACTCTTCGGAATCAAGATAGAGAACGGCTGGTGAGACAAAAGCTTCAACAATCTGCTGGAGACATTGCCGGAGATGCTACCTGCAGACAATGTTCTTCACACCTCATTGTATGATGTCAAGAAATTCTTGAAGTCTTTTGATATGGGTTATCAAAAGATTCATGCTTGTGTAAATGATTGTTGCTTATTCAGAAAGAAGTACAAGAAGCTTGACAGATGTCCTAATTGCAACGCTTCACGGTGGAAGCATAACTTGCATACTGGTGAAGTGAAGAAGGGTGTGCCACAGAAGGTATTACGCTACTTTCATATAATTCCACGACTGAAGAGGATGTTCAGATCTGAAGAAATGGCTAAGGACCTGAGGTGGCATTTCACTAACAAGAGCAGTGATGGTAAAATACGTCATCTAGTTGATTCTGTGACTTGGGACCTTATAAATGACAAGTATCCATCTTTTGCAGCAGAACAAAGGAACCTTCAGCTTGGGCTTTTGACAGATGGGTTTTATCCGTTCAACATGAAGAATACTCGGTATAGTAGTTGGCCTGTTCTCTTAGTGAATTACAATATGCCTCATAATCTATGTATGAAGAAGAAAAACATAATGCTTTCCCAGCTAAATTCCTGGTCCACATCAACCCGGCAATAGTATTGATGTCTACCTAGAACCTCTTATCGAGGATCTTATTCATCTGTGTAACCATGGAGAGTTAACCTTTGGTGCATTTAGTAAAACCACTTTCATGCTTAAGTCAGTTCTCCTTTGGACTATAACTGATTTTCCTGCGTATGAAAACCTGGCTGGCTGCAAAGTTAAGAGTAAAATGAGGTGTCCTTTATGTGAGAAGAACACGGATAGTATATGGTTTAGTAATATCAGAAAGCATGTTTATATGTGCCATAGGAAGGGTCTGTCACCAACACATAGTTATAGGGGGAAAAAATCTTGGTTTGATGGAAATATTGAACATGGCAGAAAGATTAGATTACTAATGGGTCACAATATTTCTCAAATTATGAGAAACTACAAAAATAATTTCAGTAATAGTAAACAACATGGAAAGAAGAGAAAAATGGTTGAGTGCATTGGATCAGGCTCTGATAGTGAGGGTGCATCCAATGAATCAGAAGAAGAAGAAGAAGTAGAGGATGACGAGGAGAAGTTATCCAGATGGAAAAAAGGTCTATCTCTTTTAAGCTGCCATATTGGGAGGTATATATGTTAATTTTCTTTTACGAAATTGATCTGTATCTTTATAACACATGTGCTTTTGTTGGATAGGAACTGCCAGTAAGGCATAATTTAGATGTGATGCATGTAGAAAAGAATGTGGCTGCAAGCATCGTATCGACTCTGTTGTACTGTGGAAAATCTAAAGCTGGTCTTAATGCTCGAAAAGATCTACAAGTACTTGGAATTAGAAATGATTTGCATCCTAAAACCCAAGGAAAATGACATATCTTCCTGCAGCACCGTGGTCCTTGTCCAAAACAGAGAAGACAATATTTTGTAAGAGGCTTTTTGATTTCAAAGGTCCTGACGGATACTGTTCAAATATTTCAAGGGGAGTTTCACTAGACGATTGTAAGATAACTGGCCTGAAATCACATGATTACCATGTTTTGATGCATCAACTACTTCCATTTGCGCTTAGAGGCTTATTACCTAAAGGTCCAAGGATTGCGATTGTAAGGTTATGCTCATTTTTCAACCATCTCTGTCAGAGAGTCATTGATAAGAAGCAGATTGCAGTTATGGAGACTGGGATTGTGGAAACTCTCTACATGTTTGAAAGGTTTTTTCCTCCAAGCTTCTTTGATATCATGGTACATCTGAACGTTCATCTAGGAAGAGAAGCACGCCTTAGTGGACCAGTCCATTTCCGATGGATGTATCTATTTGAAAGGTACGACTCATTGCTGTATTATCTTATCGGTTTTCTTTTAATGAACTTGATGTGTTATTGTTAATCTATGATTTTCATGATTGCATACAGGTATATGAAAGTTCTTAAAGACTTTTTCTGAAATCCTGCATGACCGGAGGGTTGTATAGCTGAGTCGTACCTAGCTGAAGAATGCATGCAGTTCTGTATTTACTTTTTGAAAAAGATAACAAAAGTAGAAGAAAAAAAAGGACATAAATATTGAATATGAGAGCAGCTCTATCTTTGAGGGTCGTCCTATCTCTGCTGCCACTCTATAGAGGTTTCTGAATCCGAGATGAAATTAGCCCATTTTGATGTCATTTAGAATACATCTGTGGTGGATCCTTATGTGGAGTAAGCTACAACTAATTCTCTATCTCATTCATTACTTATATTTCGTTAAACAACTCGTTGATTCTCCTTATTCATCTTTACAAGCATGCACCTACAACATCTGCAAGACTCTAATGTAAAGTGTGCTCGTTATGCAACAATGTTATGGAGTATGCATACTAAGAACTTCGCTTCATAGTTGAAAGAGAAGGCAAGCTCACTGAATTTTGCTTTTCTAATTATATTAATCATAGATCTAATTTAACAACACATTGACTAGTTATCTACATTTATCAGATACCACTTGTTTCTATAGAACTTGAAGAAACACTAAAGTGGTTGGCATATGGTCCATGCAGAACTGCTAGGTCGTATATTGGTTACATAGTGAATGGGCAACGGTTTCACACTAGCTCATAGGTTTATGAGGCAACGGCTATGTGTAGGTCTAGTGCTAGAGACACATCTCAAGTGGTTGATTTGGTCTCATACTACAGGAGAGTAGTTGATATTATATTGTTGGACTATAATGTCTTCTATGTCCCTCTATTCTGGTGTCAGTGGGCAGTGAGAGGTAATGGTGTCAAGGTGGAAGATGGATTCACTCTTGTTAACTTGAACCAAAGTCAAGTATCTTTCTCACGGGATCTATACATTTTAGCCTCACAAACCAAGCAAGTCTTTTATTCTAGGGAAGATGATTCATCGAGTTGGTATGTGGTTATGAGAGGTCCTTCAAGAAGAAACAGTGAAGAAGATTCTGATGATGGGATTGCACACATTGGGCCAGTACCATCAACTGTCGACATGGATATTGATGACTTAGATGATGAAGCTAGAAATGCTAGAAAAGATTGTGAAGGCATGTTCGTCTGAAAGAATAAATTGCTTGAAATATTTTGTTTTGATTTTGGTGTAGCCTGAAATATATCTTATTTGGAATGAAATGAAGTAGGTTCACTATGTTTTGATGGTGTCTTGATGCTGAGTATTCTTGTGTCAATATCTTTGGTACTCAATTTTGTATCTTCTTACTAACTTTTTTTTACTGCTGTTTCAGTTGAATCGACATGGCTGGTCGTGGTCATCCAAAAAAATGTACCAGAAAAATTAAGAAAACGACTGCAGATGATGAACCAGAATATTTGGGTCATCTGTCACCACAGGAAATGGATCAACAGAACATGGACGCAATGGAGACTGAAAATAAACAAGTCCATGAATCAGTAGCAGAACCAACTGATGTTAATGAAAGAGGAGAGAATGTAGAAGGCAATACAGTTGCGAATGAAGCTGTAGAAGAAATGCAAAATGAGGATGAAGGTAATGATGCTGCAAATGAAGTTGTAGGCGAAATATGCAATGATGATCAAGGTACACAGAGAGATGAAAATGAAACTGAGGATGCGAATGATCCGGATCTACCTAAGCGTAAGAAACATCGAGGACCAACTAGGATGAAGAACATTGCCAAATATCCAAATACGCGGAAAAGAGTTGACTTCAATGACATGGGGGAACCTTGTGGACCAGGTCAGTTAAGTTATCCTCATATATAGGTCATTTGGTCAGCGAACATGTTCCTGTTACAATTGATGATTGGCGGAAAATTGGAGATGAGATTAAGACAGTCCTGTGAAAATCTGTTTAGGTGACATTTTAAGTATCATAACATCTGTGTGGCTTTGGTTTCTTGCAGTTTCCTTTTTAATTTGTTTACTATTTGTTGTTCTCAATGCAGGCAAGGTTTGAACTTGATGAAGAGAATCAAAAGGATGTTGTTATTAAGCAGATGGGTTGTTTATGGAGATCCTCAAAGTCTCACCTAGTAAGCCAAATCAGAAACACCATAAACAATCAATCAAGAAACTTCTTGCAACCAAAGAATGTTCCTCTGAATGAATGGCATAAATTCGTCAAGCTCAAAACTAGCTCAGCATTTAAGGTATTCATGTCAATTTAATTTCTTTCATGTCATGTATAATACTAACATTCTTTTCAGGTTGTTAGTGATCAATATAAAGAAAAAAGACACAAACAGATTCCTCACACTTGCAACCGTAGAGGAATAGTTAGACTAGCTGAAGATATGGCAAGTGTATTTTCTTTAAGTAAAAGCGTTAGTAGAATTACTAGTAGTATGAATGTTACTTGTTTTCAACAGAAAAAATATAACTCAGAACCAGCTGCGGTGACCAGACTAAAAGTGTCGGTCAGGTCGTGTATGAAAAAGGATGGTACGCCAGTGAATTCTAATGCAGCAGAGAAGATTGTAAGTTATGAGTGTTTTTTTAAAATGTGTTCATTTGGATTTAGGGTTGCAATACTAATTCAGTTTGACAAAGTTCGATGATGTATGCATTTGGTTTTATGTTTGCCAGCGAATGACAGCTGAAGTGGAAAGTGATGCTCCTTCGTCGACTACAACAAACCCCCGAGAACATCTCCTATCTCAAATTCTTGGACCTGATAATCCTGGTTGAGTGAGAGCAATGGGAAGAGGAATTATTATGACAAAGTTAGCCTGTTTCCAATTGAAGAACAAGTCTTATGCTCAGATGCAAGAACGGCAAGTTCACTTGCAGCAAAAGGTGTATGAATTGGAAAATGCTATTGCCAAATTGAAAAATCAGGTTAGTCGTTAATTAACACTGGTCAATCATCAAAAAATGTTGATAAGTTTTTAGCTGACTAATTACGTCTCTTACAGAGACAAGAGGCTGAAGTAGGTGAAAACTCAACTCCAAGAGAAAATAATCATGTTTTGATCCGTCTTTATTTCTTTTGGTTAACAAAGGACATGAGACAAAAAATACTAAATTTTTTCGTATTTAATATGCTCTGAGTGCGAACAAGAGATTAAAGCCGAAGTGTGTGTTGGTTGATTGGTATGGTGGTGATGATAGTAATGCTGAGGGACGCGTTCTGTCTTCTGATCATGAGGACTTAGTCAACGACATTCCCTTAGGGCCTTACTCTGTTAAATTTTTAGTTGAAACAGCCGTAAAAATAGAAGCCTTTCTTTGGAGACCTCCACCTAACATGTTCACTGTTGAGCAAGCTGTTAAAGAAATGATAGCTTGGCCTGCCAATACTTGTGTCATTTTAGACAAAGATTTTGAACCAGATGACATTCCTCTGAAGGTAATAATTTATAATCTCAATTGTTTATATATAATATCTGTTTGATTTCACATATTTGTTATCTTTTACTAGTTTGTTGACAGAGTCCCACCGCATACTGATAACATCCGATTTTGACCTATTTTCACCACTGATTTCAAATGCTTTTTCAAAGGTTTTACTTAGTTTTAGGAAATTTTATTATTATTTCTATGTATTTGTAGTTTCAAAGCTCTTTTCAGGAAACTTAGGGAATATGATGGAAAAATGGAAGAAATCCACTTTTTCAGCTTAGAGTCAGACCGTCAGACGTTCAGCCTCAAATGAAGACTTTCTCACCGTCCGATCCAGCTCAAATTTTGAGACAATCAAGAGGAGACAACCAGATTTCCATAGCACTTAACATCACAAAGATCCAACGGTGCAATCAAAAGATACATGGAGAAAAGTTGACCCAGTTCACCAGTCCTGGAAGGCTCTCATCCCTGGGAAACACATGTTTTACCAGCCCTGGAAGACTCTCACCCCCGGTGGACCTTAGGAAGAGCCACAAGGCCCAACTTCAAAGCACACTTTGCCATCTCTCTTCAGAGTAGGCCTAAATGAGACCTGGAAGACCTTAGGACCTATAAATACATTGTTTAGCAGCCCTAAACGGGTGTGTGCTCCTGTAATGAGATTTTGAGCCACCAAACTCTGTTTTTCTAGGTTTAGGCGATGGAGATGGGGATTCTTCCCCTGATCCATTGTGCTTTCTCCTTTTTATCTTATTAAATATTCTGTTTCATTCTTTTGCATTCATCTATGACATTCATCATTCATTGCATCATGTAGATTAGTCCTAGAGAGTCAAGTTGTTGGAAGATATCGACAAGCATATATATCTATTAGGATTTCTATTGTTCTAGACCATATTCTGGATCTCATCTCTTCTAAGTTGTTCATAAAGCATGAGAGTAGATTCATGACCTATTCTCTGAGCCTATGATCGATCAGAGCCACGAGAGTGCTGTATCAGATCATCCGTACCTAGCTTCAGAAGAACATAGTCGCTATAGGATTCGAAAGCTACCTATAGAGAAGATGTGAGCAGACAAATTCAATGTCTAATGCATGGTCTTAAGTTTAGCATGAGAGCGAGAGTTAATTGCTAATAATAGATTAGTTGATTAAGGTGACGAGAGTTGGTTAATCATACATATGGCTATTCTAGTTCCATGCAGATTCCCAGAAACAGATGAAGATAAATCGCCCAGAAGCTAATTGGAAATGCCACCATACATCGATTAGAGTAAATCGGAGAAGTCTAAGTCGCCACCTATGAGTTTAAGAGTCTTTAGTTTGAGTCGATATGCTTTAGATGTTCTTTTAACAATTCATCCTGCATTGCATCTCTTGTGAATATTAGATTAGGTTTAGTTTAGGATCTTAACCAAAAATCCCAAAAAAATTTATTGGTTTATGACTTTGCTTACTTCCCAGTTTGTTGTTTCTTGCAGATTAGACATCCTCCCTGTGGATCGACACCCTAAGTCCTACAACGTACATCTGTGCACTTGCAGACACTAGGGTTTTATAAATTTAAAACTTTTGGAGGACCAACGGGCTTGTTAAGAAACAACCCTAGGCCCGCAAGCCAATCAGATACTCTTTGAACAAGTGGAAACTACTTGACTGAACTATGAATGATGAGGTTGTCGTTGTTGAAGGCTGTTGGCAGTCCCGTGAACCGAAAGCGTTGGTGAATGGACTTCCTCTTGGACCTAATGCTGTAAAAAAATTTGTCGATGTCATATTAGAACCCGACATATTTCTGTGGAGGCCTACAACCGAAATGACAAACCTTGATGACTCTTTGAATTCCTTTGTAATATAGTTGTGTTTGTGACAAACATAGATGCATCAGGTCGTAATTCTCCCATTGGTAGCAATGCAGCAACTCCTCAAATTGAAACACATGCAGAGTAACCTCTTCGAAGATATCAGGTAATCTGAATATATGTTAGATGTATATGTGTATTTGTTGGTAAACATTTTCTTTATCATTGGTAACTTATTGTCAATTTGGGCAGCGTAACAATCTGAAGGCAGTTATAAAAGAAAACCAGAAGTGCAAGCTGATGGATATAACCAGGAAGAAACATGTAGTTGCTGAAGGGCGTTGGGCTACAAAGAATCTGGACCAGGTCGTACACTTTGTTTCCTTGGGGCCTAATGCTGCCCATGTATTGGTCGATGTAGTGAAGGTTAAAGACGCAGCTGTTTAGAGGTCATCTTCTGAGATCGAGTGTTTGGATGATGCAATTGGTTCATCTATTGCATGGCCTGAAGAAAAAAATGATCATTTTTAAGCTGAGGTAAGAGACCGAAGAGCTTCTACTTTGGTATCTCTGAAATTATTGGAACTAAGACTTCTGTTTAAGTTATTGATTGTATGAGTTTGTGTTATGAGTATTTTAAGACTTGGTTTGTGACTGCTTTTGTATGACATGGATGAGTTTGAGTTATAATGAGAATTTTAGTTACCAAAATTTTGTTCTTTCATATGTAAACTCAGGTAACGAAATAGTCTAATAAACAGGTATTACGATGGTAATGATATTGATATGATGGCATAAAACAAAAGTCATAATAGAATTTTTATTGCCGCTACATTACAATTTATCGTAGCATTAAAATAGAGTTGCAATTAACTATATTACAACAATCCACAAACGCTGCAACATCATATACTACAGCATTTATAAGAGCCATTAGATTATACGTTACAGCATTTTTAAATGCTATAACATTAAACACGTTAGCGAACGTATTGCGCTATTGTATCTTCATTTCTGATAGCGTTTAAAAAACAGCTATTATATTGGGGGTACCTATTATAGCTGTCGCTGACATAGCGCTGAAGTTAACACTACTAAACCCATATAATAGCGTTTTTCGTGTATTATTAATACCCATATATCTTGTAGTGATATAAGGAACAGAATCAGCGAGATTGTATGTGCAGATGGTTCTACGGTAACTGCTGCAGAGGGCATAAAAGCTGAGACTGTTAGGTACTTTACCGAATTTTTAAATCACCAGCAATCGAATTACTCTTCATGGGAGGTGGAGGAGTTAACAAACATGGTTGAGTTCAGATGTAAAGAGGAGGACAAAACGCTCCTTTTACATGAAGTAACTGAAGCAGATATAAGGAAAGCCATGTTCTCCATGTCGAAGGAAAAATCTCTAGGGCCAGAAGGCTACACGGTTGAGTTCTTCAGAGACATTTGGTCAGTAGTTGGTAAAGATCTATTGATTGCAGTTCAATCTTTTTTTCATAAGGGGTTCTTACCTAAGGGTATAAACTCAACAATTCTAGCGCTGATCCCAAAGAAGAAAGAGGCTCAAACAATGAAGGATTACTGGCCAATTTCATGCTACAATTTTATCTATAAATTCATATCAAAGATCCTTGCCAACCGATTGTAGATTATTCTTCCTAAGTTCATTGCATCGAACCAATCAGCTTTTGTCAAAGACCGCTTGTTGATGGAAAATCTACTCCTCGTTACTGAGCTAGTCAAAAATTACCAAGAGGAGATCTCCACCAGATGTGCCATGAAAATAGATATATCAAAAGCCTTTGATTCAGGGCAGTGGGGCTTTTGATAAACACTTTAAGGGCAATGGACTTCCCAAAAGAATACATACACTGGATTCACCTGTGTATATGAACTACATCCGTCTTGGTTCAGGTAAATGGATAGTTGGCTGGTTAGTTTAGAAGTGCTAGAGGTCTGAGGCAGGGATGCTCTTTATTTCCATACCTGTTTATCATTTGTATGAATGTTATTTCAAAGATTGGATATGGAAGCGGCAGAAAATAAAATAAACTACCCTCCTAGATGTAAAGAGCTGAACATCTGTGTTTTGCTGATGATCTTATGGTCTTTGTGGAAGATAATAAGTAATCCACCGTGAGTGTATTATAAGTGTTTAATGAGTTTGCAACTCACTAAGGACTGCTCATAAGTATTGAGAAGTTTACTGTGTATATGTCTAGAATTACAGAGCAAATGCAAGAGGAAGTGCTTAGAGAATTCCCCTTCTAGTATGGGACACTACCAGTAAGGTACTTAGGTCTACTTTTACTGATTCTGCATATGACAAAACAGACTATACTCCTTTGTTTGAAAGAATTCGGAATCAAATAAGATCTTGGTCAGCAAAGAATCTCTCATTTGGAGGTTGGCTCCAATTGTTAAGATCAGTGATATTCAGACTAACCAACTTCTGGATGGCTGTCTTCAGACTCCCCAAATCAGGCATTCAAGAAATAGATAAGATTTGTGCAGCCTTCGTATGGTCAGGACAAGTTCTAAATACAAAAAAAAGCAAAGGTTTCTTGGGATGTTGTCTGCTCCCCAAGAGAAAAAGGTGGATTGGGACTGAAACCTCTAGAATTGGTGAACAAAGTTTGTGTTCTAAAGGTAATTTGGAGACTCCTTTCAGCTCGAGACTCTCTATGGGTAAACTGGATTCATAGGCACTTGATAAGAAAAAATTCCTTTTGGGTGATTAAAGAAACGACGACTTTAGGATCTTGGATTTGAAAAAAAAATCCTAAAGTATCGTCAACTGGCAAAAGACCTTTACCGAGTGGAGGTAAAGAATGGCTATCGGGTATCATTCTGGCATGATAAATGGTGCAACATTGGTTATTTATATGAGATTTTGGGGCAAAGAGGATGTGTAGACCTTGGAATAGCAAGTAATGCTTCCCTTGGTAAAGTGCTGGATAGTCATAAAATCAGAAGGCATCGCCAACCAATTCTGCAGCTAGTAGAAGAGGAAATAATGAAAGCAAAACAGAAAAGAGTGCAGGTGAGGACGATGTGTCACTTTGGAAAAGGAAAGGGGAAGAACACAAAGGAAAGTTCAACTCAAAGGAAACAGGGATTTACAAAGAAATCCAAACGCCACTTGGGAGCCTTCACAAGGGATTTGGTTTTCGGGAGCAACCCCAAAGTTCTCTTTTATCGCGTAGTTGGCTGCAAAAAACAAACTCTCAAATACTCGTATGGAATGGTGGAATATATCCGTCTTTACAGGTTGCTCCTTATGTGATGAAACACTTGAAAGAGAACACCTCTTCTTTGCTTGCCTGTATACCAAGGTTATATGGAAAGAACTGGTAAAATGACTCATGGGAGCAGCATTCTTTACGAAGTGGTCAGATATGGTGAAACTTATCACTCATCCACCATTTGACATGACGAGAGCCTTCATTCTTTGATATATTTTCCAGGCAGCAATTCATATGATTTGGTGTGAAAGGAACAATCGCAGGCATTGGAAACACCGAATCAACAATCCTCTTAATAAAAAAATTGGACACAATGATCAGAAACAAGCTCAGCACTCTACAAAATGATGGCAAACACAAATATGAAGATGGAATGTGCATTTGGTTTGGCACAAGGCAAAATTCTTAAAAGTTCCGTTAGATTTGTTTTTTATTTCTGAGCTTAAAATTTCAGAAATAAGTTTGTAAAAATGTTTATTTTTTAAATATAGTTTAACATTTTATTTTTATTAAAAAAAGAACATAGAATGGTGAACAATTCATGGCAGGTCTTCCTAAAATAGAAGGATCCTTCCTATATTTTCTTTTTTTGCAGGGAAGAAGCATAAAACAATTTAGATTTTCTTTTTTTAAAAAAAAAAAAAACTATTATGACAAAGTTTTTGATAAATTTGAAATGCACAACCAATTTTTTTTTATTCTTTTGTCGATGGACATGAATACATGCACAATTTTTTTTTGAAATAAGTTAAACGTAACAAATTTTAGTTTTTTTTTAAATATCTGTGATGATAAGTATTTTTATTAATTTTAAAATGCATAACCATTGTCTTATAAAATCATCCATCTACTTGTTCTCATAATTTATAATTCATAATCTATAAAACGATTAAAAAAGATATATATAACTAATGTCTGATCATTTGTGGACTGATTTGAATATATAAATACATCTATTTTCTGATTTTTTTTTTTTGTCGAGTGAATTGAATTGAATGGAATAACAAAAAAAAAAACCAATACACATATACATACAAAGAAAAAACAAACAATTTTACTAGATTATTATTAAAAATTAATATCAAACTAAAAATCTTTTTATTAAAAAAAAACTCTGGCTACAACTTCTCGTTTACTCCAAATGTCCAATTTTTTACAGTTTGTAACCGCTTGAAAATTAATTTCCAACCGTCCAAATCATTCTTCAACCACCTATTTCAAATGCTGGTGGTTTTAAACGCTGGTGGTTTTAAACTTTATCTCCAACCGGTCTTGCTGACTGACTGATAGCATTTTTTCAACCGTCTTTGCCAACCGCCCGTTTAACTACCAATCAGACTCATTATAAGAAGGGAGAGTTTCAGATTTAACCCATATTTCAAAGTCAAACACCAAACTAACCATTTTTTCTTCTCTCTCAAATTTTTGCCATTTTCTCACAATTTTATCCTTTCCACTTAAACTATTAACGAAAATGCCATTATACATCTATTATTTCGATTTTTCTTTAATTTGGCTAAAGTCTCCTTGGACCTTCTAAAGACCTTTTAATTACGAGAATGCCATCTTCTTCAATTTCTTCAACCACCATGAACAACCATAAAAATGGAATAAATGCTTCTCAACCAATTTTAAAGATGTAGTAAAACAAATATCTGACCTCATTCACTCATAACCTTGCTCATTCTTTCATAATTTCTTCTCCAAAACATCTGGGCAAAGTTACAATGCTTCGCGCCATGCTTTTCGGTGATTTCTGGTTACTCGACACCTGGGTTGTTTAATTGCGGTGAAATCCTGAGTTCTGGGTGGATAAGAGAAACTTAGGCAAGCCCAATTTTGTTAAAGATAATCCTCGCACTTCAATTTCTACACATTTCAGTTTTTATATCGCGAAAGTAGACTTTACGTGAACTATACTAAAGTCTACTAGTCAACATAAGGTTATTTTTGCAATTGACTTTTAAAAAGTAGACTACGTTAAACTTCACGAGAAGTCTACTCGACATCCTTTGAAAACAAAAAAAAAACTTAGTAGACTTCGTTTGAAGGCTCAAGAAGTCTACTAAAGAAAAAAATGTTATTTTTGTAGTTGACCGTATTTTGACTTTTTGATTTAGACTTCCGTATGAAGTCTACTATTTACGTCTGCATACGAAGTCTACTTTTAAGTTACTTTTGTAGTTTGACCAAAAACGTATAGGTCATTTTTGTGTTTGACTTCTGTTTTTCAAAAATTAAAAAATTTAAAAAATTCCAAAAAACTTCAGTAGACTTCTGTCTTTGTGAAGTCTACTTATTTTGTTCGGTCAAACTTAGAAGGAATCCTTTTTTGAGTAGACTTCATTGTGAAGTCTACTAAAAAAAAATCAATTGCAAAAATAAACTATTTTGTTTCGTAGACTTCTATTTAAAAAGTAGACTTCAAAAGTAGACTGTCAGAGAAGTCTACTCTAACATGAAGTCTACAATAGAAGTCTACTCTGTTAGTCACTGCATCGGTCAAATGCTAAAGTAACCTTTTTTGACTGAAATCTACTCATGAAGTCTACTGAATGAAAAGTCAACAGATTGATCAATTGCAAAAATGACCTTTTTTTAAGTAGACTTCATTAGTAGACTTCTCATTGAAAAAGTAGACTTCTCATCCAGTCTACATTTGAAGTCTGCTTACGAAGTCTACTTTTTGACGTTTTTTTAAAAACGCGTTTTAAGCAAATTTATAAACTATTTTTCAAATTTTTTTGTTTAGAATTACTTCTTAGTTAGTGATTGAACTACCCATTGAATTTTATTTCATTTCATTGGATATTTATTGTTGAATCAGAAGTTTTGATTTTTTAGGTACTTAGCTTATCAAAGTAGACTTCTCCTCCAGTCTACATTCGAAGTCTGCTTTAGAAGTCTATGTTTAGACATTTTTTTTAAAACGCGTTTTAAGCAAATTTATAAACTAGTTTTCAAATTTTTTGGTTTAGAATTGCTTCTTAGTAAGTGATTGAACTACCCAATGAATTTTATTTCATTTCATTGGATATTTATTGTTGAATCAGAAGTTTCGATTTTTTATGTACTTAGCTTATCAAAGTAGACTTCGTTTTGTAGACTTATCAAATTCCAGTTGTGTACGGTGAGTGGAAGATTGAGGAGAATTCATGGCATTTTGTTGTTGACATGGGCAAAGGTGGAAGAATGTGGTTTTTGAACGATGGTTGCACCTTGGGGGAGCTTACTGAGATGGCGCGAGATGATTATAACTTGGGCAAGAAGACTGAGCTCATCGAGTTAACCTACGCACTACCAGTCTCAATGTTGCAAAATATGGCTCCAGATACACCTCCAATGAATGTCACCAATGATAGACAAGTTTCAAGCTTGATTGCGTTAAGCAGAGTGCATATGGTACGTCTTTGTGTGTCCAGTTGAGTGAGATGGATACTGAGGAGAACCAGGAAGGATCAGATGAAGATTTAGGTGAGGAGTCTGAGGAAAATTCAGAACATTCTACCGATGATGAGGCAGACAGTTGTGAACGAGGATGGAGAAGATGTCGACGATGCAGCTTACTCTGACGGAGAAGATTACAGTGTCTACGGTAAAGTGAAAGATGAAGATGATGGTGAAGATGAAGTCTGTATTGAAAATGTCAGAAACAGATATGGTGAAACAGGGAGCACGCCCATGTCATGGTCTGATAATATATATGTTAGGGCAAGTTTCCCTACAAAAGAGAAGCTGTTATCAGAGGTTAGATTGACTGCGATAATGTTAAAATTTGCTTTTAAAATACAGAAGTCTACCAAGACTCTTTTTGTGGCTAAATGTCGAGTGGAAGGATGTGCTTGGATGGTTAGAGCGAGCGTGAAGAATGATGCATCAACTTTTTGGGTGACAAAATATGTGAAAGACCACACATGTTCAATAGCCCATCGAATGACTCAGCGTGGGAAGTCTACTCCTAAGTATATTGGCAAGCTGTTTATAAGCCATTGGGGCATCATTGATGGACTTACACCAGAACATGTCAGGGTTTCAATGAAGCATATGTTTGGCATCAAGATGGATTACACTACTTCATACAGATCTTTGATATATGCCCAACAATTGGTCAGGGGAACAACTGACGATGGATATGCGAGTCTCCCAGCTTACCTACATTCAGTGAACAAAGCCAATCCGGGAACTGTATCAGCTCTTCATGTAGATTCGAATAACAAATTCAAATATCTATTTCTCGCATTTGGAGCATCGATTGCCGGTTTTCAGTACATGAGAAGAGTTATTGTGGTTGATGGATGTCATCTAACAGGGAAATACGAAGGTACCTTGTTGGTTGCCACCGCACAAGATGGAAACTTTCAGATTTTTCTTTGGCCTTTGGAATTGTTGATGGTGAAGATGATGCTTCATGGGAATGGTTTTTTTCTAAACTGCGTGAATGTGTCTCAGATGGTTATCCTTTGGTGATAGTTTCTGACAGACATCTTTCTATTAAGAAAGCTTGTCAAACTATTTTCCCATGGGCAAAACGAGGGATATGCTACTACCATCTACAACATAACATAGTAACGAAGTTTAGGGGGAAGCAGTTGCTGTACTTGGTAAAACGTGTGGCTTATGCTTACAACCTCTATGACTACAACCAGTACATGGCGGAGCTGAGACAGATCAAGCCTGACCTTGCTGACTATTTGGAAGAAGCCGATGTCTCCCTTTGGTCCCGAGTTCAATTTGTTGGAGACAGATACAATATTAAGACTAGCAATGTTGCAGAGTCTATAAATACTGCACTTAAGAAGGTCTGTGGCTATCCCATTTCATTCCTCTTGGATTTCATACGAGAGAAGCTCGGTCAGTGGTTTTTAAAACGCAGAGAGGATGCTTTGAGTCTCACAACACATAATACTCGGGAGTGGAGTATTTGCTGGCGATTCGTGGACATTATGCAGATGCAATGGAGGTGGACCGAATTGACACTTGGAGATTCTATGTGAAAGGAGGAACCATGAATTGTATTGTTGATTTGGAACATGGAATGTGTGAATGTGGTGTGTTTTATATCGAGAAGATCCCATGTTCACATGCTATTGCAACTGCATTAGCCGGTGGGATAGCTGTGGATTCCCTTGTATGTCCGACTTACTAAAAAAACTACTTGTTTGCCGCATACTCTTCCAACATATATCCCCAAATTTCATTCCAGACCCTTTGAAGATGTCGAACCAGATAAACTTCAACTCTCTCCCTTCCGACATTCTGTGGGATATCCTCTTAAAAATCACTTCTCGTTCCTACGGTGGGCTCTGTAAAGCAAGGGTTTCCTCCAAACATCTAAATGAGATTTCTAATGAAGAGGGTTTTTTAAGAGCCGTTGATCTAATAACTTTGACGATTCCATGGGTCTGGGATCAACATGGGAGGGTTGACGCTTTCTTTCAGCGCTGTTTGGAGTGTAGAAATCCTACAGCGCAATACCTACGAGGCGTTTCTCTAATCTTCTATGAAGATAGCATCTAAGAAGGATTTGACTTAATAAAGGTGTCATCAAATGGAGGATGCCTCATGGCTACTTACTCCATGGTTATGTTCTCTTAACCATGGATGGTAGCCATGATGTATTTAACCACATTCGTGGTATACTTCCGGCAGAGGCAATGAAGATGAGGAAGACTATGCAGCACATCAACAGGTGTCCGACCACTTATAAGAATCCTGACGCATTTCACGAACCGGTCTTCCATGTTTTTGCGAAGGCACAATCAAGGAGTTGTGCTTGTATGAATCTGCCAAACCAGCACTGGATGGATGATGAAAGCCTCGTCGACTCATATGGTGACAAACTCTGCAGTCCTTGCTTCTGGATGTTGGAATGTGCCATATTCTGGAAAACAATTCCTGGATTTGCAAATGAATGGCCGCGTTGAAATTAGTTGACTCCATGTTTTATGTTTGTTGTGTTTACTTATATGTTTACATGACATTAGTAGACTTCTGTAGTAGATTTCGTTTGTAGACTTCGTTTGTAGACTTATATTTCTGAGTTTAACTAAACTTTTTCTGTATACACTATCAGTTATTCCCGGTTTAATTTCGGTTAAAATTTCGGTTAGGTTATTTTATTCGGTTTAGTAGACTTCAATATAGAAGTCTACAACTTTTAAAACCTAAATAATAAATTTACTTCTACCTAAATAATAAATTTACTTCTACCTAAATAATAAATTTACAGATTTAATTACTTAGTAGACTTCATGGCGATAAAATAAAGTATACAATAGAAGTCTACTCTGTTGTATTTTCATTTCGATACACTTTTTCCGTATACTCTTTTCCGCATGTTCAATAATATTTTACAGGATGAAATCAGTGGTTAGGGTGAAATCGAAAATTATAAATACTAACATGTTAATGACTTAGTAGACTTCAGTACAAATACAATTACAACTTAGTAGACTTCAGTCGAAGACTTCAGTTTAAGTACAATATCTTAAACGAAAATACAACATATTTGGCAATTTAATTATAAGATAAGTGGCCAAAAAACTTCCACACCTATCATCTACCAATTGCTAAAATGACCTCCAATCACTTTGAAGGTCATTTAGGCAAGTAGCCCAAAATTTGCCATAAAAATCAAAGTTAGTTTTAAAAACGGAAACACTAAGCTTTCCTATCATAGACATCCAGCCCGGTTGTATCTAGCTTATCATGGCCCCTAGCACCTATTTCGTCAAAGATCTCTGCAGCCATTTTCTCCCTGATTTTTCGAATGTTTTTATCACAGAGTTCTAGAGGAAATGGCAAATCCAAAGCATGACACTCGATGTACTTGAAGCAATACACTCCGCAATCATCACTCTGAATGTTTTGAGGTATCTCCGTACCTGGTACTCGTGAATGGGTGAACGGCGTGTAGGGGAATCTCCACTTGTCATCGTCAGGTGCACAGGTCTGAAGTAGGTAGGGTATCATAACAGCAAGAGGCTCCACAGCTTCGTCAATTTGGGCGTCAGATGCATGTTTGGTTCCCGCATGACTATCCCATATCGTGATATGCCTCGTCACAAATGAAACCCATATAGCTACCCAATGGTCCTCCTTGATGTGCAACATGGAGTACAAATAGTCGACATCATATGCCCACGTCTTCTTAGTCTGGCAGTAGATAGGTAATTCGCCAGTGTAGTACGAATACGCTCCAGGCGGTAGAAGTTTGCCAGACCCATCTGCATTTGGCTCAGAGTTTTTGAAGTCATTGTAGTCACGCCTCCAAACAGTAGCAAACATGGAGTTGAGGAAGCAAATCCGGTCGGATACAAACCACTCCGGATGCTTGGATAATCGCAGCCTGAGTATGTTAATGTAAGCTTCCATATGCTGCACATTGATGAAAATAAGACATGAGTGAAGTCTGCAAACGAAGTCTAATGTCTGCAAACGAAGTCTACTATAGAAGTCTACATAATAGGTCTACGTATGAAGTCTAAACATGAAGTCTAATATGAGAAAGTAAAACACTAACCGTATCAGCTAGCCATTTCGTCGGTGTCCGGAGAATGTAATACCAGTCGATCGAAGATTTTTTTGGGCGTCTTGGCCAGGCACTGTATAAGTGAAAAAGTGAGACAGGAAATAATACTACGAGGAAGTCTACTTACATACGTATAGAAGTCTACTTACGGGTTTGATTTCAGAAAGTTCATTAGAGTGGTATGCTTCGCCTTGACACCGGTTTGATCGAAAGGATCATATCCACGGATACGGCCGGAGTGAGATGCCGACGATGGAATGATGGACTTTGCGGTGCTGTTTCCTAAGAACGGACTCTTCTGTGTCGCAGCCAGCTGTTGGTGTCTGGCACTCGTTGCTCGAGCAACTAACTGAGCCGCTGCTCTGGCTTTGGCATTTTTGGCTAGTGCAACCGCGTTGAAGTCAACATCACACGTCTACGGGTCAATTTCACAAAAACTAGGCTCTGGGGCCTCTTCTTCCTTCATGGCAGCGTTCTTTCCTTTTGCATCCCCGGGGGCGTTAACACTCTCACACGCACCAACGTTGACATTATCTTTCATCGGAGCATCATCTTTATCTGAATTACTCTGCAGTTTATTGTCACAAACAGGCATGAATATACAAATGACTACACCAATGCTATAATTTAGTAACATGTTTCATCATAGTCTGAAAATTGTAAACAACTAGTTTTTAAAACATAAGTAAATAATCTCACATGGTACATAACAGTAGTAAACATGTTCGAATTCAAATGACATTAGTATTAACTGTTCCTAACTTTGTGTGATCTTGTTCGCATGTAATGTTTTCGTATAGGCGGAGGGTTATTGGTACTAACCCCTTCATGCTTCTTGGATCCAGTGCCGCCCTGCTGCTGGGTTGGCTCTACATTGTCTTTAACCTCTTCCTCAGTGTGCTTCGCCGACCCTGTAGTCAACTCCTCTACTGCGCGCTCTACAGATTCAACCTTCACGGTGAGAAGTTTGATCTGCTTTTCACAGCTACCAAGACCATTCAGCATCTTGGTGGAAAAGCTTTTGAAGCATTGGTCGAAGTGCGCTTTCATAGTAGCGACAACTCCGACCCTTTCATCACCAACGAATGAGGCGGCAGAGGTAGAAGTTGTGCAGGGTCTCTTGCGACTTGATTCATCTGAGGGAAGGCTCCTCTTTCCGGCTTCTGCCTTGACAATGTGTGCACCCAAAACACCTTCCAAAGGCCAATGGTTTTTTGAGAACTTGAAATGGGGGTCATGGATTGCATTGACAATCTTGACAATATCTGGATCCTGTTCGTCATCATCCCACACGGGAAACATATCCGCCAAGTCCTTAGCCACGCAGCACTGTATGCGAGCCTGGAAAAACACAATAAGTAAATGAATTACTAGCCATATGAAGCCTCAAAAAACTACTTATGAAGCCTACTCCTGAAGTCTACCATAGAAGCCTACTCCTGAAGTCTACACATGAAGTCTACCTCTGAAGTCTACTTTGAAAATTCATTACTACATAGAAGTCTACTACACTAATACAGTACCTGTTTTAGCATGTTAGCTTTGGCGTTCTTTCGTCCTCTTGATCCTTTGTAAGCCAGCAGAAGAGGTTGAATATCATTTGGCAATGGTTCGCTAAATTCAGCAGCAAAATCCGGCAGAGCATAGTACACCCACACTTGAAGAGCTTGCACAAATCCTTCTATATGAATGTTTTTGCTGAGATCTTTCTCCTTAACAGACTTGATCAAATGCTGAAAAGCAATTCTTCCCCATGGAAACTCCTTAAAACCTTCGAGATCCATCACTAGTCTGGCATGGTTGACATTTGTGGATAAGCCAGGTCTCGTTGCCACTATGAAACCAGCGTAGATCCCAAGATAACCCAACCGCAGCCTATCATCCCGAGACCATGATGAGCAGTTGGAACATGCTTCAATAATTTTGATAGTGCTTGGGCCCGACTCGGCATCGACCCCCATTAGCTCCCAAAATGCACGCGTGTCATCGGAAAGCGCAAGATCAGTTAAAGCCAAGTCATCCACGTATCCGCAGTTGAGTCCGGTGATCTCCTCAAACTCATGCAATGAAAACCGAACTGGAGTGGTACCAATCAGGCTCCATATCTCGTACCTCTGCTTGCAAACTATCTGAAAGGTCAGCATGTGGTGCACCAGCCTAGAAGCCCAACCAAAATCCAAGTCATGGAACTTTAAAAAGACACCCAACGGTGACTCGTAAATCTCTTCCCATTCATCTTCTTGTAGAGCTGACTTTAGTGCATGTACCAGCCTATAATCATCAGAATAATAGCCGATGCTTTTATCCGGGGCAAACCCTTTGGTGTACAGTCTTCTAGGGAATTCAGAGGCCACCATTATCTAACACAGATTTCTGCATCAACGGTAACAAAGCTCTAAATAGAAAAACTAGTAACGGTTTGAAACTATACACGAATAAGTCTACATTTTCAAAATGAAGTCTACATTTTCAAAATGAAGTCTATTTTTTCAAAATGAAGTCTACTTTTTCAAAATGAAGTCTACTTTTTCAAAATGAAGTCTACTTTTTCAAAATGAAGTCTACTTTTTCAAAATGAAGTCTACTTTCACATTCTAAGTACAATCCGAGTCGAGAAGTCTACTGAAGCCAACCGAAGCAATCTTAACATAAAAAAACAGTATATTAAGTCAACGAAATCAACATGAAGCAATCAAAACATCATAAATACTGCATATGCAGTCTACTGAACCCAACCGAAGCAATCAATACATGATAAATATTGTATATGAAGTCTACTAAAACAAATCATCCAAATGGAATCTACAAAGTTTATAGTGTTTACCGCCGTTATTAGATGAAGCTGGCGTCGAGAAAATGCAACCAGATCTGGGAAAAAAAACCCGACGGACAGATCTAACTCAAACCCGACGGACAAAATTACAAGAAGATAGAAGAAATATAAGAATTGCTAAGTATATAACTTCGGAACAATATCTACTAACCGTTTTGAGGCAGGAAATGACGTTAACCTCCAACGGCGAAAGCAGATCTGCAAAAAAAAAAAAACCCTAATTTCAGATCTGGAAACTGGTGGTTACAAAAACGGAAAGGTGATGAATACGGAGGAGTATGGAAGCATGGGTGTGTGGTTGGAGAAAGAAAACTTGCCTGAACGAGTTTATCGGCGGCGGTTCTGTATGTCGGCGGCGCCGGAGCAGAGAAACAGAAATCGCCTTCGACTTTTTTTTTTTACACGAACTTTCAACGGTTTTTTTTTAACGGGATCTGTAAAATTCGTATATATAGTCTGGTAATTTCATACGGTTCGGTTAAGTTTTTTTCGGTTAAGGTTACTAATTTTACAGGGTCTAGGTAAATTTACCCGGTTACAGACAGTTTTTCTTGGTTAAGGGAAGTTATTCCCGGTTTAATTTCGGTTAAAATTTCGGTTAGATTATTTTATTCGGTTTAGTAGACTTCAATATAGAAGTCTACAACTTTTAAAACCTAAATAATAAATTTACTTCTACTTAATTTAAAAACATACATTTCCATTTAGCAATATCAAAAAATAATTTATGTACATTTGGGTTACGATTACGGAATTTATGAATGTAAATTTGATACCAAAATAATTTTTTAAAAATTTTAAAATTAAATTTACAGATTTAATTATTTAGTAGACTTCATTTCGATAAAATGAAATCTACTATTAGACTTTTTTTCCCTTTAGTAGACTTTGTCAGGGTGTAAACGATAATTATGACTTCTGTTTTTTGTTTATTCATACATGATTAAATGGTCTTTTTACTACCCTTTAAGTTATTTCTGCCAAATGTTTTTGCAGGAGTCTACTTTTGTATTCAAAATCAAATTTTGGATTATTTTTAGCAAAAACCTCTTATAATTACCCAACCAAGCAAATCAGTGGTGGAAAAGAGAGAGAAGAGAAGAAAAATCGGAAACTTCCTGATTCTCTACTTCACTTCCTGATTTTCTACTTCACTTCCTGATCATCCTCCTAAATGACACCTCAATAACCAACAATGAACACTTACAGCACCGTAATAACTAACAATGAACACTACAACGGTGATAAAGAGCAGGATCTGCACTAACTGCCCCGCCAATTTATGTCCTTGCCAATCCATCTCTGAAACAAAACAAAAAACGATTAGATCCTTCAAATTGATCTCGAGTAAACATGAAATGTAATTGATGATCATTAAATTCGATATTTTGGTAAAATTCTTTGATAAAATCGAATCTCTTTGGGACAAAACTGATGAAAAACCACCGGAAACATTACAACTTACAATAAACGTGTTTACCTTTAACTTACTCAGATTTAGTAAATTTTAAATCCATAATCTCACTCTTCATGTATTGGAGATTTGAATATCCAATTTAATGTAGATGGGAAAAAGAAAAAAAAAAAAACTCTAAATTGAAAGGGGTAAAGAAGAAAAAGAAAAAACCATAGATTGCAAAGAAATAACATTTCTTTAGCTAAAGCCTAAAGAGAAAGTACGAGAAGGTTAAAAGATCAGCTTCCTTCGATTCGTTCGCCAAGTCTCAGAAAACCCTCTAAAGGTTTCCCATTTCATCTCTCAGATTCTCCAGTTCCTTGATCGTTCTCTCTCTCTTCGTTATATCTACACTTCCATCTTCCTCTATGGTTCTGGAAGCTTGTTTCTTTCTCACAGAGTTCAATCTCTCCATGGACTTCGACCACAAGACGTACGATGCCTGAGCTGCGTAGCCAAGCACGCAGAGATCGGACCAATAAGAAACCGAACCAGAAGCCAATTGCTCCGAGGAGAAATCCGAAGCGGCAGAAGAGAGTGGTCGCGCAGGATCGGAGTGAGCAGAAGGAAGCGATCGTAGCAGGAAGTGAAAAAACGCCGTTGGTGAAGACTGAAGAAAGAGAGGAAGAAGAAGGGATTAGGGTTTTGAGAGAAGATAACAAGAAGATGGATGAATTCGATAGTGGCGGCCAAGCACCTGTGCCTGACGATGAAGGAAACGCTCCTCCACTTCCTGAAAAGGTGGAAACTTTTTTGTTGGGTTTTTGCTCTTTTAAAGTCCCCTTTTTGGTAAATTGTCTCTTGCATTGTGGGTGATGTGTTTGATAAAGTTTCAATTGGGGCATGTCTGATTCTTGCAAAAGTTTAATACTTTATCTGCTGTAAGATAATTTGATTTGTTTCTTTGGTTACAGGTTCAAGTTGGTGGTTCCCCAATGTACAAATTAGATAGAAAACTAGGGAAAGGAGGTTTTGGACAAGTTTATGTTGGTCGGAAGATGGGTGCGAGCACTCTGAATGCTAGATTTGGCCCCGGAGCTATGGAGGTATGCGGTTTTTGTATCCGAATTTACCAGCTTCCTTTTGATTTCGTGTGGTTTGTATGTAATTTTGATGTGTCTACTTTGTAGGTGGCTTTGAAGTTTGAGCATAGAAGTAGCAAAGGATGTAGTAATGGGCCACCGTATGAGTGGCAAGTTTACAAGTGAGTTCTACGGTTTCTTGTATTTTGGCTCTATGACTCTTCTGCTTGTGGGTTATAAGAGGATGTGATAGCTAATGTATGCTTTATCTTCTGTTTGTCCAGTGCACTTGGTGGCAGTCATGGTGTGCCACGAGTTCATTATAAAGGTCGGCAAGGTGATTTTTACGTGATGGTATGTTGACTTTAGCTAGGTGTTGAACAAGAGCACATTCTGTTCATAGGTGTACTTGCGGTGTGACTAATTACATTTTTTTCATACAGGTTATGGATATTCTAGGGCCTAGCTTATGGGATGTTTGGAATAGTACCAATCAAGCGTTAGTATTCATTGCAAACTTTATTTCTTTTTTTGTAGCATCTGAAGATTTTGTTGAACCCTTTTATAGTGGGACTCACCAGATGCTTTGTTTGTTTTGTAAATTTCAGGATGTCAACAGAGATGGTTGCATGCATTGCGATTGAGGCAATATCCATCTTAGAGAAGATGCATTCTAGGGGGTAATTTCTTATTATTGTTATTATTTTCCTGACTGGTACTTACCAACTCTCTTTCTTAAAGCAATGCTCCTGTTTTTGTAGATATGTGCATGGTGATGTAAAACCAGAGAATTTTCTGCTTGGGCCTCCTGGAACTCCCGAAGAGAAAAAACTTTTCCTTGTAGACCTCGGCTTAGGTAGACTTAGTTTTTGCTGTTAGTAAGAATGCACGTACGTTTCTGTCTTTTTGTTGCTTATTCAATCCGTTGATCTTGCAGCTATTAGATGGCGTGATACTGCAACTGGACTACATGTTGAATATGATCAGCGTCCTGATGTTTTTAGGTAAGTTTATTCAGCTAGGAGAAAATCGTGTGAGGTTGATTCTTATTAGAGACTTCAATTTTTGTTACTTATAATGTGTTGGCTTTTGCATTTTCAGAGGAACGGTACGTTATGCTAGCGTACATGCTCATCTTGGCAGAACTTGTAGCCGGAGGGATGACCTGGAATCTCTTGCTTACACTCTTGTTTTCCTTCTTCGAGGCCGGCTTCCATGGCAAGGGTACCAGGTTGGGAACTCTAAAGTTAGTGATCTTTTTTTCCTGGCATTTTTCCTCGGCAATCATTAATTTGTTTTTGTTAGGGAGAGAACAAAGGTTTCCTTGTTTGCAAGAAGAAGATGGCTACTTCTCCAGAAACTCTTTGCTGCTTCTGCCCCCAACCTTTTCGTCAATTTGTTGAGTATGTGGTCAATTTGAAGTTCGATGAGGAGCCTGACTATGCTAAATATATCTCCCTTTTCGATGGAATAGTCGGCCCAAACCCAGACATTAGGCCAATAAATACTGATGGTGCACAGAAGGTGATTTAATGATCTCCTTTATGACATGTTTACTGAGTTTCTTCTATTTAGTTCCTATCTAGAATGACTAAAGCTTGTTCGTTTTTGTCTGGTGAGAAGCTCATACATCAAGTGGGTCAAAAGAGGGGGAGGCTGACAATGGATGAGGAGGACGAACAACCAACAAAGAAACTTAGATTGGGCATGCCAGCAACACAATGGATCAGCATTTACAGTGCTCACAGACCGATGAAGCAACGGTGCCATATTGGATTATACTTTACAGTTCCTGAAATGTACATTTATGAACATGCAGCTGACATGTCTCTTATCTTTGTGCAGGTATCATTATAATGTTGCGGATATAAGGCTTCCACAGCACATTGAAAAAGGAAATGAGGATGGGTTATTTATCAGCAGTGTAGCTTCTTGCTTGAATCTCTGGGCTGTAATCATGGATGCAGGAACTGGCTGTACGGCTCAAGTTTACCAGCTATCACCTAGCTTTCTCCACAAGGTAGCTTCATTCAATATTCTCGGGTAATCTTTCCAAATTTGTCATGTCGGCACTGCTGCTGTCACTTCCATTTGTGATATTCTCCAACTTGTGTATTTTGCCAAATCTTGTAGGAGTGGATTATGGAACAATGGGAAAAGAATTACTATATAACAGCAGTAGCAGGAGCAAACAATGGGAGCTCATTTGTGGTTATGTCGAAGGGTAATGTTGTTTTATTCCTTTTGACTGCAGGCGTAGAAGTTATTTTTCGTGTTGTCTGTGTTTCACATCTTTCATCCTCTGTGTTCAGGGACACCGTATTTACAGCAATCCTACAAAGTCAGCGATTCTTTTCCCTTCAAATGGATAAATAAAAAGTGGAGGGAAGGATTTTATGTTACATCGATGGCAACTGCTGGAAGCAAATGGGGGATTGTCATGTCTCGTGGGGCTGCTTTTTCAGAACAGGTCCTGTGAAGTTTACTTTTTGTGTTTTGGGTTTTACCTTGAATCGAAGCATCATTACATCATGGTCATATGGGTTTTTTTTTGTGATGCAGGTTGTAGAACTAGATTTTCTATACCCTAGTGAAGGTATACATCGTAGATGGGATAATGGCTACCGAATTACATCAACTGCTGCAACTTGGGATCAGGCTGCCTTTGTTCTTAGTGTGCCAAGAAGGAAGCCTACCGATGAGACACAAGAAACTCTTAGAACCTCTGCTTTTCCTAGTAATCATGTCAAGGTTTGATTGCCGGTCTCTTATTTTCTTGGTCTATTGTTATTTGGCTTTCCATTTTCCAGGGTTGTGACTTCTAGTCTTTTCTTCTGCAGGAAAAATGGAGCAAGAATCTTTACATTTCATCTATTTGTTACGGCCGAACTGTTTCATGAAGTTCTAATTTTTGTTTGTTAGGAATGCAACTCAATTTAGCTTTACCATACATCCGCTCTGTTGAGAATGAACAACTGTTGTGATCAGTGATGCTATGGGCTTAGGAGAATATTTTGGCAAGGATGAATGAAAAGATGTACTTCAGTACTGCTGTAATGTAGTGTATCAACTGTTTTTGAACTTGGATGACTTGTGTGAGTTAAGAAATCCAAAAAAGATGGATAGCCTAGTCTTATATATCATCAAATAATGTTTTAATCGTATTAGAAGGTATTCATCATACCTGTTTCTGGTATGGAAGGTATTTTATATGGAAGCAAGAAATGGATGTTTCTGGTATTTATTATACATGTTTTCAAAGTTTTGTCTTGAGGCTTTGTATGTCTCCTTGCATAGTTGTATGCCTTTTTAAGTTGATCATGTAGGAACAAAGGAGTTCAACTATCAAAGGGGTCTTTGAACCTTTTTGTTTGAGGAATCCAACAGAAAGTTACTGATGTTGTGGCATTTGGGTTCAAGAATTGCACTCTTCTTGATTGTCATCTACTACTTTAAATGAGGTGATTTTGGTTTACCAATTTTTTCTGAAATTGTAATGACTTGTTTTCTTAGAGAGCCACACTTTGCCAGTTCTACGTTGTCGTGTGAATTATTTCTTCTTACCTTGCTTTCCCGCTCTGTTGCAGCACTTCTTTGCTTTTGTAAACTGACATAGTTTGAACTTCGAAGCAAGAAGTTGAAAGTTATGGAGTAAAGACAATCTTACAAGGGTGAACAAGTATCTCAAATGTGTTTGTTGCAATCTGCATGTTTTACTTGTACGGAAGTATTTTATTCTCTTCTTGGTTCTCTGTTTTGTGCCCTTATATTGTTTCAAAGTTCCTACTCTTATGGTTTTCTATCCATTCTCTAGTTCTGTCCTGAGAAACAATAGGTTTTGATGTTGCTTATGGGAGAAGTCCAAATGATTTGTGGTAGCATAATCATCTTGTCACACGTTGATTCAATATTTTGCAAGACCACAATGAGCGAAACATGTTTACGGGTCATTCATTAACCTTTTAGAAAATAGCCTCCTACATTGTGTCTGTCCATATATATCATTTCTCAAAACTAAAACGCTCTTGTAAAGCAACGTAATGCTAATAAAGAGTTTTTTTTCGGTTTATTTAAGTTTACACAAAACCCATAAGAGAATCTAGATTCCTCTCTTAAGAGAACTTGTAATATTATACTCAGTCTAACTAGGGTTCCTCCACAACACTTGCTTTCACGTGTGTACATATATAATGTATGTATGTATCCGTATTGATGAAAAGTTGAAAACATCAAATCCTCGAGCTGTTTTGTTACTACTTTTAGACTCTGTACTCTAATCCGCTTCTGATTTCACAAACTATTTTTGTAATATTCATCATCATAAGAAGTTCCGGTTAGGGAAGATGTTTAAGGTAGCAACCCTTTATTATACGGTAAATTTTGGTAAGGAAGCACGAGTTGATCCGTGAGTGTGAGACCTGTTTTAATACGTTTTCAGCGAATGTCATCGGCGACCTGTGAGCTCCGAACTGCCCAGAAAGACGATGGCTTCAGCTTCTTGTTTGTCGCTGTGAAAAGCCAACCCAGCTGGGTTTCACACGTTGAACAGTTTGCAATCGTCCAAGCATACCTGTTGTTGAATTTAAAAGACATACATAAGAGTTATTATGGAGTTGACCAATGCTCTAAACCAGTCAGCCTATGCCTATGACCAATTGATCTAAAAGGGTTTGCTTACAACAAATTGCGCCAGATGGTTTATATCTAATGCTCTGAAATTTAGCTTGTTTTTGAACCAAAGTCGGGAGCTCCCTATGACTTATGATAGTGATTCAGCTTTATTTCTTGAGGTATCAAGTAATTGATAAGAATAGTGAAGCAAGTATTAATGAAAAAATCTCTTACCCAGGAAACCAGCTGTCTTTTTTAACAGGTCTACCTCTAAGCGCTATGTCATTAGCTTTGTAAAAGGTCATTATCTCATGCACAAAGCCATATGGGTTTACATAGGCACCGAGAGGACCGTCACTAGACATAACCAACATGTCACTTCTTCTTGCTATGACAGTCTGCATTAATATGAAAACGTATCAGTGAACCAATTATACAACGGAGAAGGACGTAGAAATGATATCTACTATGCGCTCCCACATTACCTGACAGTGTTTACATCGAACACGATCAAAACTCTCAAGCAATTTAATTTCTCGTTGCAATCTGTAAGAGACTCCGTCAATCTCCAAGAGCTCTTGTCTAATTGACTCAGATACGGGAATTTTACTAGCGATGAAAAAGGATAAAACATCTGGTTTATTCACTATAGCCTCCATGTTTGGAACCCCAACTATCTGCTTCCACAGATCTGCATATTTTCTTAACGTTAGCAGACTCTTAATATGCGTACAGTTTGTAGAAAACGATCAAAACAAAACAAGGAATTTACCAGCTGCTCTTTGAGCAAGATAATATGAGTCGTACATCCCATACACCCAGAATGGCCAAAATGCTCTTGGGGCCATACGGAATCGGGTTAGATCAGTATTTTCCCGGAAACTTGTCAACCTATTTTGCTTATGAGCTTTCCCTTGTGAAACAGAGGTCTCGCCTTTTGCAGATTGCCAGTCTTCCTTTTCGCAGTCTTTGCCAGAAGATAAACATCCAATGGACCTAGAGCTGACTGCTTGATCATCATCACTACTCGTCCAATCATCCATGATTGAGTCAACTGCTGAATAATGAAGTCTTTTCTCTGACAGAGAAAGAGCACTTTCAAAACTTTCTTCAGAATATGTTACTGACTGTTCGTCTGTATCTCTAAGAGGTGCAGATAAAGCCATTGTGCTCGTGTGACAGCGACCTCGCAAGTTGCTTATCGGTACCAGCTTCCCAAACGCATCCCTGGGAGTCCTCAAGGGCACATCTTCCTCAACAATCTGAACCTCTCCGCAAGGCTGCAAGAATAAGTTAATAAGAAATAGGTTTCTTTCACAGTAAACAGAGTTGTATCCACCAGTTTTACTAATAACGAGGCGGTGCGTTTATGTATATTTATGATTGAATATCCTTACGAATCCTTCAACATCAGTCCACCGACGCTTTAAACGGAACCGCTGTTGTCCACGAGTAATAACATTGAATGAGCCATCTCCAAGTCGACGGTATTGTCGTATCTGTAATTATTACACAGAATCATAAGTTACATAAAAAGAAGTAGAAGATCAAAACTATCGCACAGATTAAATATAGAACAACAGTCATGTCATTTCCCAACTTCCTACATCAAGACCCTTGTCTCAAACATAGCTCTAGAAACATTACGCAACAAAATTCATAAGCCCAGATCTTTTAGGCATGAAATCGATCAACAACGAAGCCAATTGTAAAATGTAATTTGTTAAGATCTGTTAGTACTACGGTTCAAATGGTCTATAGTTCTGCATTAATCTGACTTTTCGATACTCAACTCACTCTATAAGAACCTCATGAAAGTATACCCAAAACCTGAAGCTTTCTTGAGATGAGACAGAACAACAAATTTTTGGAAACAGAAACCTGAAACGCATAATACCATCATCTAACAGTCATTCAGAAACAAAGGAAATAAGATATATAGAAAGATTACGTCTGCCGTTGTCCCCACGCTAGCATACTTGAACTGAGCACCTTCTCTGTAAACACGAATCTAAAGATAAAAAAGGATAAATTTTATATGTGTAAGAAAGTTTGTTGATAATAAACGATACTTAAAGAACCCAAAACAATTAAGCCACTTACCACACCTATCGTACATGGAGCGTTATCTTGGTTTAAAGCTCTCTCAACAGCAGCCAAGAAACTATGTTGAACAATTCTAAGGGGAAGTGTTGCCTCTGGAAATAGAACTACTCCTGAAGTTTTGCAAAGCAGCAGTGTCAATGTCTTACATAGATATATGAGTTCAAAACAATTTGTGTAAGAATATGTTTCACACCATACGTGTCTTACACAAACTGTTTTTTAGAAATTGTACTTCTTGTATATCTGAATAAGAAACATAGTGTGCTTGTTCAATTCAACTTATCAACTCATTTCAGTGAACGTGCAACTAGATTCTTAGACAAAAGCTACTCCTGAAGTAATGCAAAGTAGCAGTGTCAATGTCTTACATAGATATATGTGTACAAAATACTGAAGAGGGAACAGAAAACTCTTCACACCATACATGTCTTAGACAAACTTATTTTCATAGAAATGGAACGTCATGTATATCTGAAGAAGAAAAATGATGTGCTCGTTCAATTCAACTTAGAGATACTCGTGTCAATGAACGTGCATATAAATTATTATGATAAAGCTACAAATGTAACAAACTAAAAGGAGAAATCAATCATCATGCCATAGATAAATGAATACCTTCAAGATAGAAAAGCGGGATCTTCAACACGGTGCCTCCATCCACAAAAGCAATTCTGTTCTGAGTGTCTTCAACCTCTGTAAACAATATAAAAAGCATAAGCACAAAAAAAAAAAAAAAGAAACACCTCAGCGAAGACAGAAGACGAGAGAAACCATGTCATACCGCCAAGATAGGTATGTAAAGAAGCCAAAGCTGGGTTGAAAGTAAGTTCATCAGCACCAAGATTACCACTGTCAAGCACCATATGCAAAGTCAGAGACGAGAGAAAACAAAGGCTTTATTCATCACCCGCACAAGAAAAATCAATTACTGTTCGTAGATTTGATTTGTCAAAAGAACGATTAAACATCAAACTAGTCGCAATTCTGGTAACACTGCATTGAGACCCCGCACGGTTGCTAGAGAGACGAATAAGAATGTAAGAGGAATAGGTAACAAGTGAATTCTAGGAGAGATTGCTCACGAAAGAGTCATGTGGGAGTTAACGCGAAATGAAGCGAGGTCATCTTCTTCGTCGGAATCTCGAAAATCATCGATTTCCTCTACTTGCAACTCCTCGAAATCAAGCTCCCGAATCTGCTCGATCTGAATCCTCTCTCTCTCTAGAATCCTGTCGTCGTCCATCTCTCTCTCCTTCTGTGTCTCGTTGTGTTTACCCGCCACCAGAGACCCCTACACCACCTCGGCGTTTTCCAGAGACGACGGTGTCGAATTTGTCTACGTCCTGGTAAGTGATCGGGCCGGTTTATGATCTATTACCCGGCCCAACTATCTCGGGTTGATATTATTCAACGTTGGTTAATGTGCTTAGAAATCTTTGTAGAATCTTTAAACTTTTGTAAAATTTATTGATTTTTAAATTAAACGTGACGATTTTTAATTAGTATTTGTAAATCCATAATTTTTTTTCGGATTTGAGTGTTTCTAATCTAAACATGAAATTTTTATAAAACTCTTTACGAAATTTCTAAGTAAATCTGTAAAATTGAATAATATATATATATATATATATATTTTTTTTTTTCTTTTTCAAAAAAGAATATATATATATATATATATAAATCATAGAATCAATAACACAATATTTGAATATGAATTTTAAAATCATAAAACCATTCATCATAATTTTTTGGTGTAGTATCCTCACTTTTCCATTTTTTCCCTTAAACATGTGGGTGAAGTATTTTCTTTTATTTTTTTCTCTCTTAATTTCTCTGTGTTTGAAAGATTTATGTTGTGGATTGGAGTCCATATGGTGATAAAGTAGCCTCTGGTAGTATAGATCAAGTTCTCAAGCTATGGAAAAGTTTAAGGAAGACCAATTTAGAGCTTTGTTTACCTATCATCCAAGTAGATATCCTATATATTAAATAAGAGAGTAGTTTAATGAAAAAAATCTTAGGTATTTTAATTTCATTGACTTAAAAAATCGTTTTTGCCAACGTTAATGATGACGTTTATTCCACATCAAATATGATATAACAAGGACGCTAGCTTTGTGCATTTCATTGGTTCATAAATGTTGATGTGTAATTTCTCTGCAAGTTTTTCTGTGTTAAAATAATTAAAAACCAAAAAAATTATAAACGGATAAACACGCCGATCTTTATACCGACCGGCACAATTAAGTGTATTTTAAAAACACCCTATGACCTAAGACTTCATACATGCCTAAATATTCACTTTTTTGAATATTTTACCATCATTAAATACAATTTAATCAGTAAGATTACGTTTCCATCTTTACCGCTCATCTATGTCAATTCATTCAAATTGTATCTTTGAATTAAAAAACATTTCCGGAACTATAGCTACTTCTTCTAACCACAATACGAATATTCTCTAATTTGAATTTAATAGTTTAGGGTTTTTTCTGCTCAATTGTTTTCCATATACATAATAGCATCATACCAAAAGGCTGAAACGATATTATTCTCTTCTCAAAATGTCTATAGTACGCTTTTATAGAGCTCCTATTGTTTCTTTTGCTAAATTAGATCCTACTACCATTCAGCAAGTTAGGGCTAAAATATGTTACATCTGGAAAGTGATTAACAAACATTTACGTATTAGAATCGAAATGATTTTATTGGATGAGGAGGTATGTCATTCATATATTTATTTTTTATGCCGTCTTGATTTTATCTTTGAACTACATAGTGATAAAAATTTCTCTATAACAGGGATCAAGGATTCATGCTGTCACCGATGAAGAATTGTTCGAAAAACACAAGGGCCTTCTTATTGAAGGGAAAACTCTTTCTATTACTTGCTTCTTATTGAAAGAGTACAATGGTGTTTTTAGGGCTACTTCTTGCCATATAAGATTTATTTCTGCAGGACAACCGTTGCATATGAGATTTATGATTTTCCAGCAAACGTTGCGGAAAAATATTTAACTGTTTTCAAACGTATCAAGGAGGGCAAGGTCGACATAAATCTTCTTTTCGGTATGTTTTCTCATTGGTTAATTATACTAAACGTCCATGTTTTACTTTATTAATAAATTCTTGACGTTCTTATTGAAGATGTTATTGGACAAATTGTCACGGTGGGGAGTATTGAATTTGTTCAAAGTAAAGGCAAAAGAACCGGCAAATTGTGGATTACATTACGTGATACCAAGTAAATTTAAATGTTTTTTCTAGTTTTTGAAAAATCTTTTCAACATGCGATGCTGATTTGCTTTATTCTCAGGCAATGTTTACCTTAAATGTACACTATGGGGAGAATATGCATTGATGACCGTTGAGTACATTAAACAACATATGGAATCTGTCGCTGTCAGTCTAATGCGCTTTGTCTGTATTCAAGAGTTCAAACGTGAGTTCTCAATATCTTATAGTCCACACAATTGTCTGTAATTGTTAACAATTTATGCGATATCTTATAATTTCATTGTGCTTTTTAGGTGTTATTTCAATATCGAACTCTTTCAACTCCACTAAAATTATGTTTGATTCTGACATTAAGATCGTCAAAGACTTCAAAGATAAGTATGTTTTCTGTAATATATACACTTATCAAATCTTTTTGCAGTATTGTATTCACAACTGATTTTTTTTTTTGTAGGTTGCCTAAAAACAACCAAGTAGTTGTTCACACTGATCAGGGTTATTCGGATTTATCAATTACTGAGTGGGATTCTAGATCACAGGTAATATGTCCTCAGTAATTGTATATACTAATACACGGCTTGGTTTGAAACAATTTTAAAGTTGTGCAAAATTTCGTGGATGTTTTCCAATTACTTGGAGGCAGAGGTGGGATTGTTTTCCAATTAATCTTGGATGTTTTCAGGACATTGGTAATAATTCATTTGGATCGTCGCAACATGCAAACAATCAGCTGAATAGTCATGACATTGGTGAAGAAGAATGCGAAAAATCCATGAGCAACAAGCGTCCTAGGAAGTAATTCCATTAGAACTTTAAATTAGATATTTCTGCTATATGATGTTCTTGAATATTTGTATTCATGCTTCAATAAATTATTAATAAAGTTGAAATATTTATCTTTATAATCCCATGTTCTTGAAAATACGAACCTAACAATGAAATGTAGATTGTGAAACAACAAATTATGTATACCGATTCGCAGAGCTAATAATATTTAAGTTTGGTAAATATTCCGTAAAGTAATTCAAATGGAAATTTATTCTGGATCAACAATATTCCGCAATATATTTGAAAAAGGAAATATAAGTATTTTATTTAGCTACATATGTCTGTATGAGATATCTTATATTGTATATGAAGTATCGATTATAACAAGATAGCAAAATCAGAATAATAATAAACATTTTAATTTAATGACTATTTTCAGTTTATACATTTATTTCTAAATTCAAACAAGATTTCATTTTAACCCCATAAAAGGAAGGTAGATTTGTTATGAAATACTAAATAATTATAGACAACCGTAATTTGAATTAAAAATACATAATTTTAGGAAACTAATTAGTGTAAACAAGATCTTTTTTTATTGGGAAATAATTAAAGAGATTTCTTTGAATTTAAAACAGTCATAATAATTAAATATATGTAATATTAGGAAACCTTCTTGGCAAATGTTTTCAAAATTCAAACAGTCATACATAGGTAAAGCTCAAAAATGGCTTCTGGAGATAGCTCATCTAACAAGGAGAACTCACCCCCACTCTTGAAACGTTAGCACACATTTAATCCTTATGACTGTTTATATAACCATTAAATCTTAACTATTTCATGTCCAATCAGGTGGGAGACGTAGGTGTTCAAATATTGGACAATGTTCTAATGAAACGCAAAGTGACAATGGAAAAAGTCAATGCATTCATCATGACGATGACTCTCCACCCCTTCGAAAACGTAAGTATTATTCCTGGTACTCAACTTTTCCTATACATATTAACAAAATCCCTAATGTTTAATACTTAATCATTTGGAAAATAATTATACTGATTACGTATTCTGTTGTGTAGGTGGACGACCTAAGATTTCTCAAACTTCACCACCCTTACAAAAGTGTAATGTATTCTCAAGCTGAGTAGTTTTCCACATATATAACCAATAGGTTTTCATTTCTATAGTTACTTTGAACATATTAAACCATCATTTACTTTACATATTGCCCAGGCGGTAGACGAAGACAATTCCAAGACTCACCATCTGTTGTTAACTCATCTATGATCACCCACACAAATCAACAAAATACCGATACATTGTTCGATTTAACAAACCAATCAGATAGATTTCGTAATGGTTTTTTGTTAATTTGTATGTGTGATCTCATATGAATATTCTTTCAAATCGTGTGTTCTCAATTTCTGTTGTTTTAAATAACTTAGATGACTCTAGAAGTCCTTTATCTGACGTCACAAATTCACAAGGTTTGTTATCCATTCTATGTACATTGTAAACAGCTTTCAGCACAAGTTAACTTAATTATATTATACTATTCTAATATTTTTCATTAACAGTTACGAGATGCCAAACGAGATCTCAAACAACTACTAAAAAAAATAAGGGTAAACAAACGTATGGAACTGAGCGTAATGATTCCAGATTACGACCACAGAACTCCAGATTAAATTTTATTCAAGAGCAACCCCAAGGTATTAATATGATGTTGTGTACTTTTTAAAAATTATTGTATGTTATTCATTACATAAAACTGACCACTAGAGTTTTTAAATTATAGCTTATCAAAATAGATATGAGGCTCACAGCGATGAAGAAGATGATGATTATGATAAAAATATTGATCCTAATTAAGATGAATGCCAAACTTCAGGAATGGGAATGGAAATTGATAACATGGAGGCAGATGTAAATATACAACAGACAACCGTTCCCAATGTAGTTGGATCAATATCAAGATTTCAATTTGGTGTTCAACCAAATAGTAAGTAACAAGAATGTCTATTTTGTTATTAACTTATTTTCATATAGAACACTATAATATGAATTATTGGTTGGCAGAATATTATGATGATGGAGATCCCGCATTCGAATGTGGACACTGTGGAGATTATTTTTGGTATTGAGAGCGGATAGGAAATCCAGGAGACAATTGATACCCATATTCACGCTTTGCTGTAAGCAGGGCAAAATTGTCCTTCCTAAACTTAGAAATCCTTCGATGGAGTTAATAGAATTGTTATGCAAAAGAGATGCATTGAGTAAACATTTTCGTGAGTTCATTAGAGCATACAATATGATGTTCTCTTTCACGTCATTAGGCGGAAGAATAGACTATGCCATTAACAATGGTCGTGGTCTGTAAGTCTTCAAAATGAATGGGGAGAATTATCATCAAATTAGTGATATGGTTCCAAACATTGGCGAGATGCCCAAATTTTTGCAACTCTACATCCATGACACGCTTAATGAACTATACAATAGAATAGCTTGTTATGGATACGTATTATATTCATTTCCCAATACGGACAATTATCACATAACTAAAGACATAATATGTGCATACTCTTTATTTTCTAAACCTATTTGTAATATTCTTAGGACTATGGGCGCTGAGACAGATAATTTTTAGTTTACTGTCTTGGAAATATTGAAGAAGATGCTAGACAACGTCAATCCATAGGTCAAGGTATTTAGGCAAGCTAGATATATATGAGGCTGATGGAGGGGTGACGTTCAAATTGAGGTTGATAGAAGGAAGATCTACTGATGGAAGAACTCATAATATTCCTACTTCGGAGGAAGTTGCAGTTTTGATACCAGGTGATTTTAATTTGTTTTGAGTACGGAAACTAGAGACATCATTATTGAGTCCAGTGCGGACAGAAGATTTCAGAGGATTAGTGAATTACATCCTGCATACCTTCCTCTGCAATATCCTTTATTGTTCTCATATGGAGAAGACGGTTTCCACTTGAATATTCCAATTGCATATGAAGAAACGGAGGCTAGGAAACGTAAATCAGTAACAATGCGAGAGTTTTTTGCATTCTGGATTTGTGAGAGACGTGGTGAGGCTCCTACAATCAATCTATCAGGTAGACTATTTCAACAGTTTCTTGTAGATGCGTATACCATGATTGAATCCCGTAGACTATGTTATTTGTGGTTCAACCAAAAAAAGATTCGTTGAATAACTATATAACTATAAAGAAGGCATCTGAAGCGGGTGCCAAAAATCTTAGTTCAGAAGGTCCAAGAATTTATATGCCGGCGAGTTTTACCATGGGCCACGGTATATGAATTAGCACTACATGGAGGCTATGGCCATATGCAAATATTTTGGTTTTCCAGATTTGTTCATTACATTTACATGCAATCTAAAATGGCCCGAGATTACACGGTATCTCCAGAAATATAATCTAATAACAGAGGATAAGCCAGACATTATGTGCCGCGTTTTCAAGATGAAGCTGGATAATCTGATGACTGATCTAAAGAAGAAAAAAGAAGTTATTTTGGTCCAACAGCTGCCGGTATGTTTTATTGTTATAGTAATCCATTGGTGCAATTATGTCATTTATTTTTATGAAACAGTATTACCATGTTTTAACTTTACTATAATGTATTTCAGTTATGTACACGATAGAGTTCCAGAAGAGGGGTTCGCCACACGCCCATATTTTGTTATTCTTGAAAGATAAGAATAAATTACGAACTACTGATGCTATTGACAAGTACATCAGCGCTGAAATTCCCGACAAGACAACAGATCCAGATCTTTATAATATTGTTGGTGAAAATATGATGCATGGATCATGTGGAGCTGCTAAACTTGACAATCTTTGCATGGTGAACGGGAAGTGTTCAAAGAGTTTTCCAAGACTTTTCATTGATGAAACTTCGACCGTGTACATATAAATGTTAAGTGGTGCACTCAAACGCGAGCTGTAAAATATCTTTTCAAATTTATTCATAAGGGTCCTGACTAATTCTCTGCGGCTTTAGACAAAGATGAGAATGGAGTTGTGGATTAAATTAAGAATTATTACAACTGCAGGTATATTTGTAATAATTATATCATTATATGGCCTATATGTTTATATATATATTTGAGACATTTTAAACATAATTCTTGTCTAAATGTAGATATGTCTCTGCTTGCGAAGCAACATAGAGAATTTTAGGTTTTCCAACTCATTATAGGAGTGTTTTGGTGGAAAAACTTTGCTTCCATCTCCCGAACCGTGAAGTTTATGTCCATGATGAAGACGAACCTCTTGAGTCTATTCTGAAATGAGTTGGTGTCAGTGTTTCAATGTTTCTAGGTTGGCTTGAATCATGTAAAAGATATCCAGATGCGAGAAAGCTAACTTATGCATACCTACCAACACAATTTCTTTGGCATCTAAAAGATAGAGAGTGGAAACCCCGAAAACAAAGTTTTGCTATTGGAAGGATTGCTCATATTCATCCAAACGGCGACGAGACGTATTATCTGAGGATGTTGATTAAAACAGTCAGAGGTCCAACATGTTATGATGATATTAAAACGGTTGACGGTGTTGTCTATAAAACTTTCAAAGAAGCGTGTGATGTGTTAGGATTGTTAGATGATGACAAAGAATATATCGAAGGCATCAAAGAAGCTAGCATATGGGCTTCAGGATGGTATTTCAGGCTTTTTTCAGTATAATGTTGCTTGGTGATTGTTTAACACAACCTGGCGTAGTTTGGGAAGCAACATGGGAGTATTTGATGGATGATATACTTTACAGACGTCGTCTTGAAAGCGGATATAAAGGTATGCAACAGTTGTAATTATTGAATACATGAAGCTTGCTCTACAAGTTACAATTATCAACTTGGTTATCATTTTTTTAAATATCTCTTTGTTTTTTGTTATTGTTTCAGGTTTGAATCTATCGACCGAGCAGATTAAAAATATTGCATTGCCAGAGATTCATGATTTCTTAGAAAGTAGAGGACGTTCACTAAACAAATAGGACTGTATGCCAAAACCAGATAATTTCATGGAGTACAACAGCAACCGATTGATTGATGATGAAATTAAATTACAATACTGAGGAGCAAAGAAAAGAGAATGCGAGGCTTCTTGCCATGATAACAGATGAGCAGAAAGATGTTTACGAAGAGATTTTGGATGCTGTTTTGAACAACAAATGTGGTGTTTTCTTTGTATATGGTCTTGGAGGTACTGGTAAAACATTTATTTGGAGTTGTCTTTCAACCGTTATTCGATCTAGAGGTAAGATAGTAATCAACACTGCCGCTGAACTTAAAGCATTCTCTGAATGGATATTAGCTGTTGGTGATGGTAAAATCAATACTCCAAATGATGGAGTTGTGGATATTGACATTTCAGAAGATTTGTTGATCAAAGATTGTGGCGATCCAATGAAAACTATTGTTAAAGAAATGTATGGAAACTTAATAGATAGTCAACATGCTGAAGACTTTTATCAACATCGTGCTATTCTGAGTCCCACAAACGAAGAGGTTGATCAAATTAACGATTATATGTTCTCATTGCTGCCAGGTAACACAGTATACTGATTATATGTACTATATATATATATTATTGAATCCCAGTCATGCTGAACGTACTTAATTTCCTATAATGTTTATTTATAGGTGAAGAAGAAACCCATCTAATAAGGTAACATATCCTACAGAGTTTTTGAATGGAATCAAAGTTTCTGGATTGCCCAAACATTGTTTGAAACTTAAGATAGGCACACCAGTTATGTGTTTGCGTAACACTGATCCTAAGGGAAGTCTATGTAACGGCACTAGATTGATTGTTACACAATTGGCTTGCCATGTTATAGAGGGTAGAATCATAACAGGAACCGATAAGGTTGGAGATAAGGTTCTCATTCCTAGAATGTTCGTTACACCTCCGGAAACAAGTTTTCCTTTTAGACAATTTCCTGTGACATTGGTATTTGCAATGACAATCAACAAAAGTCAAGGAAAATCTCTTCAAAATGTTAGTTTATTCTTACCTAGACCAGTGTTCTCATATAGACAGCTATATGTTGCATTATCAAGAGTGAAGTCTAGGTCTGATTTGAAGATTTTATTTACCGATAAGTGGTAACGTCCAGAAGAAGACAACTAATGTTGTGTACAAAGATGTGTTCAGTAAAATTTTTAAACGCTCTTTACGATAATCTGTTTAGGTCTTTTATGTTATTTCAACATTATCAAATTAGCCCGTTTATTGTGGCCCAATGTCATTCTGAAGTACACTTCACGCTTTGCAGTGTGTTCTATAGTAATTTTGTTTTTTGTTATCTTTGGATATATTAACACATGCGTGAATTTTTTAAAAAAAAATCGAAACCATGTTCAATTTTAATATCTAACTATCAAAAGTATTAAGTAAATATATGACACATTAAATAACTTCCAAGTAATCAAATGTAGTATCCTTTATCCTTTGTCTATGAAAAAACCTTTTACACTACGTAGCATACCGTAATGTTAATCTTTTGTACCGTGGAAACTTTACGCATACTATATACAATAATTGGAAAATTTGATTTTTAAGAGCTTAGAATGGATAGTAGAATTTGAAAGTTATATATCCAACATTCTCGAGGATCACATCCACTGCCAGAAGCGGAGAGAGTTAAGTTTATGTAATTACTTCCTTCATTTATTTTACATTCATTGTCAGGGAATTTACGTAAGGAAGTTATTAATGTAAATATGTTTTTTCCTGTTTTATGTTAGGATGTTAGACTTGCTTGTGCAGAAAACTTCCCTGTTGTCACGATGGTATGGATATACTGATTGACGTATTTCTGTCCCATATGTTAAAGCTACATATTCATTAAATTTATTATTTTGTCAATTTTTCATTTATCTGTATCTATGTTGCTTTTTTATGATTCTATTTATTTTGTCGTGTTAACTTTGCTTTATTTATGATCTATATTTGAACTCTGGAACTTTTGAACAAATGGCAATAAGTATATATTTATTGATCCTCCCTTTATTTTGTTTTCCTTTTTATAACGTTAAAGGGTTGGAATAATACAAACAAATCTAATCACATTATATTGCGTGGTGAGAAGGTAATATAATTTCCAACCATTTTGGTAATATGAATTATGGAAAAGTAAAGTAGTTTATAAGTTTATTCATTTACTACAAATTTATTTAGAATTTATAGCTCAGATTTTCTTTCTCAAATAGTGGGAGTTCTTGAGTTGACATATATCTCCTCTATTAAATACTGCACCGTAAACTTTATTCTCAAATATACCACTTACCTCTTTGCTTTTCCAATCATCATTTATTTTTCACTTATTAGTTATCCAACTAACGCAACAGTTATTTAGCCTTTACTAATTACCAAAATTTGCAATCTTTCAAATTAAAAACTCTAATTTTATTCCACTATTTTTCTCCTACAACAGAGATCTCCTTCTTTTTCGATCACAAAACTCCAAAGCAACAACATCATTTTCCAAAGTCCGGTCTTGAACAAAACAATGGCAACCTATTTCACACTTGATAGACTTTCCCTCAATACTGATATTTCAATGATCATCGTCAAAGTTATCCGACGATGGCAGAAATTCAACATCGTCAAGGGCCGCTTTAAAACACACTTGATTCTTGGCGATGAGAATGTAAGTGCATATTATCATAACTTTTATCAATACTAATAAATTTAGTCAGTCTAGGTTAATTATTTACAAAATAAGATATCGTCTTAATACATGTTTAGGGTTATAAAATTGAAACGGCCATCAATTTGGATCTCATGCCCGTCCTCACTCAAAAGTTTAAGGAAGGAGAGTGGAATTGTGTTTCGTTATTTAAGATCGTTCATGCGTTTGGCTCCTTCAGAAATACTATCAACAACCATTTCATCATCATGCATGATAAAACCATTGTAACCAAAATTTCAGAATTGAACCATAAGCATATGATGGATTTCATGCCCTTTGAAAATATCATCAACCAGAAGATATACTCTCAGTACTCTGTCGGTTTGTATTCTAAACCATCATAATTTGTTAGAGTAGATTGTTATCCCTTATAGTTTATTTATTAGAACGTATTCTCGCAGACTTGATAGGTGTTATAATTTTTGTTGGTGACTTGAAGAGTTTAGAAGATGAATCGGATGCCTTGGTACATGGACCATGGAGCAATTTGGAAATTGAAATAAGGGACATAAAGTAAGTAGTTAAATTATTAGACATAGGAACTAAGGAATATCAGTCATTGATGATATGTATATTATAATTTCAAACAGCTTTAGAGAAATTACAGTTGAGCTGACCGGGGGGACGACAGTGGAGTTTTGGAGAAAGTGGTAAGAAATTGGAACATATGAAATGGTGTTGACTCTTAGGATGTTTAGCGTTTTCTATGATTCTCAAGGTTAGTTATCTGTACTTTGCTGAATTAACATCAATGATACCTAATGTTTTAATGATCCTCAATTAGAAACAATGATTAATATATAAGATTATACTTTGTTATAGGCGGTTTCTTCATCAGAAATGCTGGTGACCAATCTCAAGTACTTTTTAATCCACATATTAAAGAAGTTTCCGATTTTTTACATTGGTATAACACTATTCTCATTAAACCTCTATTCATTTTATACTGTATTTGTGGTGGATATAAATTTTGTGATTCAATTTTTCAGGTTGCCATTTACTGATATCCATGGAGATCTAAGCTGGCCGTGAAATCCTCCATCAGCTCCGATTTTATTTCATCAATGTTGAACCTTTTACTTTTTATGCTGAATCTTTTGAATTTTATCGGTTTATGGTTTTTATCTTATTTTATGAACATTACTTAAAATTATGTTTTGAAAGTTTTTCATAAATATTTATTTAAAGTATGCTGACTATTTTCTATTAATGGTGTTATTATAATTAGTATCATATGATTTTGTGTACACATGTACTTATAATTGTGGTTCTTAATTTTTTTTATCTATTTCTTAAGCTAAGAATAGTATAAATTGTACTGAGTGTTAAATTAAAGATTACTATATCTTATAACAAACATATTATTACCATGAACAGAAATGCAATTATAGAAATTAATATATTGTATATATTATGTACATTGTAATTTACCAAACCCCATATTTGATCATATAATGACCCAATATATGTATTTATTTTGTATTCTGGCCCAAAATCTTTCAAACCCTAAAATATTGCCGTCTTGATAAGTTTTCAATATATATACAAACACTAACAACTTATTTTGCTTTCACATCTTATCAGAAAATAGAACCACTTGATTACATTGAAGACTTGAACAATAGCTCGACTGAATGGTGCATCCGTGTTAAACTGGTGAGAAAGTGGTTTGAATATATACCACATCAGGGCGTAACATTACAATTGCTTCTTGTTGATGCGAAGATAAAATTTATATTTTCATGTGATTTTAATAAGCTCCACTACTTCACATATATTCTAACGTATACAAAAATATACAAATTCATTCATTTTTAGAGGACCATACAATACGCGCTCGGGTTAGACGACAATTTTATGATTTATTCGAACCTATGCTAACTGAAGGTTCATGGTTTGATATTGAAGATTTTGTTGTCAAGCGTTTACGCAATAATAAGAGCAGAGATTTAAACAGTTTTTTAATTCAATTTATAATATCTACATCCGTAAAGAAAATTTCATATGTTCAAGGTTTGTTATTTATATTCATTTTTATCGATTTGAAATATATACATCATTGGCAATAAATAATTTTATACATTTTTTGCAGTTACAAGAACAGCAATTAATAGATTACGATGCTCCTACGAATAAATCAGGTTTTTAATGTAATCAACACATAATAATTTAGTGTTTTAAATTTATTAACATCTTTGCATTCTTCCTATGTAAACCAACCCTAAATTTTCGAATTGCATGGATTTTTGATTGACCGTTAATTGACCGAAGGATTACAAGAACTGTGACATGTTCTTTTTACCGAATTTTCACAAATTCTCAAACAAGACACATCGTTACAATTATGAGTTCTTTCGGAATATATATGTGATCTTCATTTTTACTTTCTTCATTATACATAAATAGGATACATACAACAATACACAGAAAAGATAATCCCAGCAGACCACACACTATAAACTATCAATATTGTAAAATTCGACCCAATACAATTAACACTATATCCAATAACATTTAAATTTTATAAATATGTTCAAGCCTGCACATGCATGCGGCCAGTATCCTAGTATCTTATTTAACTATTTAAAACAATCAACTTTTTGAAATAACATAAGATTGATTTAAAAAAAAAAGATGTTCAAAAAAATCATATATATATATATATATATATCATAATTAATAAAATCACTTCTTCTTTTCATATCTCGTCTCTTTCCATTTCTCTTTTCACTCTCTTTCATACATATATATATATATATAACAAATCTTACTTTATCGACTATAATTTATAACATGTTATCAGCACAAACGCCTTTCGATCTGTTCCTATATCAAAGAGGTAAGATTTAAATTTATATTCAATTTATTCTAAGTTTATATATTATTTGAAAAATTGCTATATGGGTAGTTTTTCAGTTTTAAATTAGAAGAATGGATAGTTTTGAAAACCAAGGAAAGATTGGATTGTTTTTACTGTTTATGTTCCCGCTAGGTCCCTATTGCTATTTTTTATTTTTAAAATTGCCATTGTTGAACTAAAATAACTAAATATTTCTGGTAAAATTTAATTTGCTAAACCAAGGTCCAATATCATAAACTGAAATCCAATATCATAACTGAAGTAAAACCAATGTATAATTTATTGACGACATTTAAATAAAAAAAAAATTTGAGATCCACATCTCGACGTAGTCAATCTAGCATATCCGGCAATCCATCTCTGATTAGCCCTCCGATTGACCGTTGTAATGCCGCCGAGAGTTATAAAATCGTTTAGGCGCACGACCGTGGCACCTCCGGTAGTCAGGCGGGTGCTCCGGAGTAACTCGAAGACAGCTCCGACGGAGCAGTCGCCCATGCCGCCCATGCCACCGCGACCGAGTGACCGGGTTGAAGATTCCATCCACGCGACTTGTCTCAATCAACGCCAGCGGTGTAGCTCCAAAGTACAATTCGCTCCTCTTTTTCTAGACTGGCCTGTTCAGAATTCTAAAAGTAAGTTACTTTTATGAACTTCGACCTTGTATGAACTGTACTAGCGGTTTATTAACTCTAATTAAGATTGAAACGGCTCTCCTGATTGGCCTGATTTAATTATTAGCGGTTATTAACTCTAGTATATATAAAAGAGCTTCATTCTCTTTCTATTAAGCCACTTGGCAATTTTTTTTTTCAACAATATAATTATCAATCATTAAATTTAATAAAAACAATAATTCACATTATTAACAATGATACTAACTTAAATGACTTCTTCAAAAACTATTTCAAACATATAAATCAATTAAAAACATCTGATTAATTTCATAATTACTCACGACCAACCAAGCATCTCATCCGTTTGTAAATTTGTATCTTTTCGATCTTTCGTATTAATCATGCATAGATTTGGAAGGCAACATTAATTAACATGTAACGTAATAATAAAGTATTTGTATATCGAATGTACTGTAGAGTTAAGTCCATTTGATATATCCACTAGATATAAGGAAAAGATTTTCACATGTTTTATTGCCAAACTGAATTTATAACATCGGCCAAAAGAGATCAACCGTATTCAGATTACTATTGTTGTTCGCCATTGAACATTTTTGGTATACAACATACCATTACGGGCTCCTATCTTGCCCAATCAACATATCACCTCTTATTATAATATTTCTTATAACTTAGGGTAGATTTCAGACTTATGGAAAGGTCCAGATTAATCTTTTGGAAAGATGCAGCCCATAGATAAACTTCTTTCCGAATATTTCAATGGGTCGAAAACAAGAGCATATCTTCAATGGGTCGAAAACAAGAGCATAGATCTATGTAGATGTCCAAAAACAATGTGTTGGAGTTTTGCATAGTAAGTGAATTGAACTTGAAACGTGTTGACGTCTCAAACTCGTCTCTTTACCACTTGACCACAAGGCTTCAGACTCAACATATCACCTCCTTCCTTAAACCCCTCTTCTTTATTGTCTCCTATTTTTCTCCTTATCAAGCAAGAAACCAGGTCAATTCACTAAAAAAAAATAGTTTTATCAATATGTATATATGATCAGAAGTTCGTTGCTTTCATGACATATATTAACAAGAGTACAATCACATCTATAATTCATTGACTTTGATATAAACTCTATTCTTTATGCAACAAATAATATCATTTTATCATAATTATAAATTAATTTTATGACAACATAATATCACAAAATATACAACTCATGCATTACGTGGGCAATCATCTAGAATAATAATAACATAAGGAAAAAAAAACCAGTCATTTTAACTTTATAACAAAAGAAAAACATATTAATTTGATTATCCAAAACTAACACATATTGTTTTGAACAATAGGTAAAGACAAGAAAAACATTATCCACAAGGACATTCTCACAAGAAACACAGCCTTAGGACTTCTCCTGCTCCCACAATGTAATGTTCAAGTGACATATTATCCAGTAGAAATCAAGCAATTCCCATTAACTTCTATCTCTTTGCTGGAAATTGGATCACCCCAACTATTTTCTCCTTCAAACTGGCCACCTTTTCTGATAACGGCTCCAGTGTGATCTCAATGATTTGCCCATTTTTGATGTTTACCGGATGTTGAGCAATAAACTGGTCTTCTCGGACAAGTGCTGACTCGTCAGGCCCAGATCTCAGTTGAGGCTTCATCCATGCCAAGTTAGCAAAATACTCAGAAGCATGCAAATCAATCAAAGCCATCTCTACTCCCACCTCCACCTCCTCATTTTCAAACACTTAAAAATGAACTATATTGAAAAATACCTCACAAACGGCCTCCCTTCAAGGGCCAGTCAACTCCTATGAGGAAAGCCTTAACACTCTTATACATACGATAAAGATGATGGAAAAAGAAGGTTCCTGCTAGACGGTTGTAGCATAAACTCAAACAGAGGGTTCATTAACATATTATTCATCAAATTCCTCCTTAAACCACAAACTGTGCTGTGAGCCTAATAATATTAAGCTCCTTGAGTGCGAACACTTCAGGGACAGGAAGGACTAATGGGAACTCGAACCTTTAGGTTCTCGAGGAGGCTGAAGAAAACCTTCTGCATCATCAGTAATTGCAAGATTTCTAAGTGGTGGTCAGCAGTAGTTAAACTCCTCCACGTTGAAAAAAAATACTCAATAGCATAATCATAGCCATCTCCACTCCCTCCTCCTTGTCTACTTGACAAAGAACATTAAAAAAACCCTCAAGAAAGGGTAAAACTGATTCATAATAATTTGTTTAACCGAATTGTTAAAACACAATAAACGAACCCAAAAGTAAACACATATTGAATCTGAAGCCTAAAACTAGAAGATAATGGAAGTGATTCGGAGTCCATGAGTTGTTTGCGTAATTGTTTTTGAGTTTCTCTTTGTGATGCTTTAGCGATTGCACCTATCCAATTTTCTTTCTCATCTAAAAATCCCATCGTGTGGCATGCTTCTTTAATAGTCAGATATATTTGGCTATGCACTGTTTGTAATTATTCGAAACTTTATGGCCCTGTAACATGATTTAAGTATATCCTTAACATGACATTCACAATTCTCTCTATTGTGAAACAGTTTTTCCGCATTGTCCACACTTTTCTTGTGTAATCCCACACGAACATTGTGGAAAATTTTTCATATGTCAGCCTTTTTGCTATGGGGTCGACTTTGTTTGTTTCCATAAATTTTGTTATGTGTGAACCGCATTGTCCACACTTTCCTGTGGTGTGTGTTTCTTAAAAAAAAAAATACTTTGTTCTCCAGGTAGATGGATTGTTAGTTTCATCACTGACGGCCTTGATGTATGTTAAACCCAAATATACATCATACACTACAAGAAAGAGGCCCATTTCCAACGAATTTTTTACGACTCAATTACGTCGATGATTGATGTATGTGTTGATGATTGTATGCTTTTTTTGGAGAGATGATGAGAAGCTTCAAGAATGCCGTTTCTGCCAAAAGCAAAGATATAGACCGCAAATTGTTGGGCGTAAGAATATTCCGTATCAACGAATGTGGTATCTTCCTATAACAGATAGGTTAAAAAGACTATCAATCTGAACGGATAGCTGCATCGATGAAATGGCATGCAGAACATTCACAAACAGATGGCAAAATGACTCATCCTTCTGACGGGAAATCTTGGAAACATTTTAACACCGTACATCCAGACTTTGCTAGATCTAAGCGAAATGTTTAACTTAGTCTTTGCACTGATGGGTTTAGTCCATTTGGTATGTCTGGTAGGCAATATTTTTTATGGCCTGTGATCCTTACGCCATATAACCTTCCTCCAGATATGTGCATGCAAAGGAAGTTTTTGTTTCTAAGTATCTTAGTCCCTGGTCCAAATCACCCGAAATGGGCCCTTGATGTGTTTTTGCAGCCACTCATACATGAATTAAATCAGTTGTGGCATGTCGGAGTACGAACATATGACTGTTCGAGTGGTAAAAACTTTACGATGCGAGCGGTGCTTATGTGGACAATAAGCAACTTCCCGGCATACAAAATGCTATCAGGTTGGACAACGCATGGGAGGTTATCATGTCCTTATTGTCTTGATAGGACTTATGCATTTCAGCTTAAACATGGTCGGAAAATCTGTTGGTTTGATTGTCACCGTCGGTTTTTACCACCAAACCATCAATATAGAAGAAACAGGCGTTTGTTTATAAAGAACAAATTGGTTCGTCTCCTCCCTCCCACCAGTGTACCTAACATGGGTAGATCTTGAAGCGTAAATAGATTATTGGGGTGGATTTGAAACAGTCCCCCGAGGAGGAAATTGGCACACTCCAGCGAATATGCCTGAAAAATCGTCGTAAATCCGTCGTTTAACCCAAAGACAGCCATGTGTGTTTGTCTTATTCGATTTGTGGCTCGGCGGATATTATGTGTCGGATTTACGACGCTTTCGTCATAAATTCGTCGTGAATTTACGACGGATTTATGACGAATATAAAAACTATATATATGGAGGCACCCCTCTCCGCTTCGTCGCTCATTCCTCATGTCCTCTCGCTCTCTCTACCACTGCCTTCTCTCCTCTTCTCCCATTCCTCTCCTCCTCGTCCTCTCTCCTTTATCGGGTATTTTTTTAAAAATATATAATTATAATATATAGTTATAATATATAATTATAATTAATTTAGGTTTAGAATTAGTTTAGGTTCGGAATTAGTTTAGGTTCGGAATTTTTTTAGAATTAGGTTCGAAATTAGATAATAGGTTCTGAAAATAATTTTAATTAGTATTTAATTTTTTTTTTGCAGACGATGCCTCCTTGGAAGACCCACTACATCAATTTCATGGCCAACGGACATTTTCTTTCCCGGGCATCTGCTTCGGGTAATACCGAGATACCGTCTTCCTCCGTAGCCTCCCAGGTTCCAAACACGGCGGCTGAGCAATCTCCACCACCACCTCCACCACTTGCACCCGAACTCCGACCTCCGCATTCGTATGCCCGCTATACGGTCGAGGACCTATTAGTCCTTCCAGGACGGGAGGGTTTACGACGTTTGGTCCTAGGAAAAGCGCAACCAAACTCTTATTGGTAAGTAATTTTTTCTTTGCCCTATTATTTTTTTTAAATAAATCATTAATTGACTTAATAAATAATATATTACATTTCTATTTTATAGGTTTGGTTTGGATAATTGTGTCGGTCGGAGCGTTTCTGACACAATTAAGAGCTATTTCGTCGAGCCTCACTACAACTGGGGCAAGATGTCGCAAGAGACGTTCGACACCTGGTACAAATGCTTCGCGGTAAATCTCTTTTTATCCTTCTTAATTCTAATTAATTATTTAAAATTTATTAAATATAAAACAATTGTTTTAACAACTATATTGTTTTATTTTGTAGTAAAGGTGGAACTAGGACATCTTGATCAACGAGGAGGTCCGGACACAGTTTCGCCTGATGGCGCAGTAACGCCTTGTCAACACCGTTTTTGATTGGAAGCGGAAGTGGGAGATAGACAGCGACGACGCAAAGCCGAGCTCGATGTCCACTTACTGCTGGAACGGGTTGAAGGCGTATTGGATGGACCCGCATGCACAAGAAGTAGCTGCGAAGTGTTCGGGCATTCGAAACCGGGTCGGTCCTAACAGTCGGAAGTTAGTGACCCTGCACACTTCTGGCCAAGTACCATTTGCGGAAAGACGTCTGATAACGGTAATTAATTTTAAATTATTTATATTTATATTTTTATATAATATATTTTGTTTATATTTACTAATATTTAATTTTAATTTTTTTTGTAGGCGGAGGAGAACGGAGGAGAGCTTCCTCTTATGACAAAGCTCGTCGAGGTCACTCACCGAAAAAAAGATGGGACTTCTGTAGATGCTCGGTCAGAGGAGATCTACAACGAAGCTATGATGAGGATCGCCGAGCGGGAAACCCAGGTCACACCTGACAGTAATATCCAAGTACCTTTGACCATCCTCGTGCAAGACAAGATCTTCGAAGAGGTATGATTTCAATATTTTTTAATTTAATTACTAAATATATATATATATACTTATCTGTATATATATATATATATAGTTCTGACCTAACGTTTTCTCTTTTATTTGTCGGTTGCTCCGAGGAAGAAGGACCGCATCTTAGGGATGGACTCTATTAGAGACTGTCCCGTCACCTCGTCTTCGGGAAACCGCACATATGAGGATCCGAGTCAACTGCGACATGACCTTGCTACCGCCAATGCTGAGATCCCCAGCTTACGGGATGAGCAAGTGGCTCAGAAGTAGGAGCTCACCAAGATGAACGGGCTTTTCGACATCATAGTAGCAGCAGTTCCGCAGTTGGCCACCGCAATCTGAGAGAAGCAACGCCAATCACGGATTCTTGGAGGGGGTTCTTCCGGTGGATCTTCTGACCAGCAGACGATCCAGGGTCATATTTTGGTTCTCGTAGTTCAGACGGGAAACGACGGTACAGCAGCTACGGGCGGTGAACATGACGGGGAGCCTCGGGACGTCGATCTCAACATCGAAGATTATGATATCACTTTGTAGATTACTTTTAATTTTATAAACTTTTTGTATTTAAATTTGTATTTTAATATATTAATTTTTTCGAATTTAAAATTTTGTTATAATTTTGTTTTATTTAATATTAATTTATTTTAAATATTAATTTATTAATTAAATATCGAATTTTAATAAATATTTTCTTTAATATTCGATGTAAATTCGTCGTAAATTTATCTCGATTTTACGTCAAATATATTACGATGAATTAACGTCAAAACGTTTTACGACGTATTAACGTTGATAGTTTACGACGAAATTACGTCGATCTATAATAATTTTTATTGTTTTTTGACAAAACAGATTGTCTCGTAATCGTTGTAAATTCGATGTAATATTACATCGAGTTTACGTAGATTTTGGGTTGAAACCATAGTCGTCATATTGGCGTTGGAAAACTTTTACGTCGAAGTTACGACGAAATCATTCCGACGAAATTACAACGATTTCTGGGTGTTGGAAATTTTACGTCGATTTTACGATGATTTGAGTTCTACGACGGTCGTTTTACGATGATTTTATTTTCGTCGCTAATTCGATGCAAATCGACCATTACATCAATTTTACGTCGATATATTTCGATGTAAAAGGCCTTTTTTCTTGTAGTGATATAAAATCAGATGCAGATGTTGGTGGTACGCTCCGCTCCCCGGTTCGGACCGGTTAAAGACCGAGACCGGCCCAATCGATCCCGGTTTACGACGGTCTTGGCCGAAATGGGCCTGACCTGACAGCACGGCCCATAAGAGAAAAGCCCAGCGACAAGAGGCGGTGAGAGCTGAATGAGAAGCCCTAGAACATCTCCTCGTTTATGTAATATAAATAATAGAATTGTTACTGTAGAAGGGATCTTTTTCGGACCCGGAGAATAGAAGACCTGAATATTGTATCGAGTTCGTCGAGAGACCTCCGAACTGAACAAAGTGTAATTGAGAACTTAATAAAATACAATCAATTTAACCTTCCGAACTCGAATTATCAAACCGACCCCAGATAGTTGAGAACCACAATCAACAATTGACGCCCACCGTGGGTCCGATTCGGTAATCGACCTCGAAGACATGACGACCGACGATGGACAACCAACCTCTGTCTAGGTCGGGAGTCAGATGACCCGTGCAGACGATGGACAGCCGACCTCAATCCAGGTCGGGATTCAAATGACCTGTACTGACGACCCCACCCAGGTCGGAGGACATACAGGGGTAGGCGAACACAGCCCCGTGCGACCTCAACCCGGAACACAACAAACCAGGCAGAGCCGAGCTCAAGCACCGGGGCTCACCAGGCTTCGCCAGCTGCCTTCGATCCAACCGCCCTCATGAACGTCTTCGCTGCTCAGATGCAAGAGCTGGTTCGAAGCAACGATGCCAAATTCGCGACTCTCACCGCGCAGATTTCTAGCCTGCAACAAGAGAGCCCGCTTCGACGCCGGAACCTCATCAGCGATTTCCAGGGAGAGCGAGATCCGCAGTGCACGGTGGCACGGTCGGTAATACAGCAACAGTCCGAAAGCCCGTCCCAGCACATACGAACTCAACTGACGGCGCACGACCTGGAAATCGAACGGATGCAGGCCCAACTGCGAGAGATCAGTTCCAAATTTCACCAAGCCACCAGTTCGGCACCTGAAATTGACCGCGTAATCCAGGAAGCACAGAAAACACCGTTCACTTCCCGGATCACCAACGTCCCCATCCCTAACCTAGAAAAGTTTAAACTACGTTCATACGAAGGGAACTCGGACCCGAGGCATTTTCTTACCTCGTTCGGCATCGTGATCAACCGACTGAAGTTCACCTCGGCTGAGCAGAAAGACGCGATCCAATGCCAACTGTTCGTCGAACACCTCGAAGGCATAGCTTTGGATTGGTTCTCAAGATTAGAAGCCGACTCCATTGATAACTACAAGGAGCTTTCAACTAAGTTCGCAAAGCATTTCTCGATGTTCATCGGGCAGAAAACCCGTAACTCCGAGCTTTGGGAGATATCACAGGGTGAAAACGAATCACTCCGAGACTTTATGGGGCGTTTCAAACAGATCTTGGGTCACTGCACGGTGGACGACGAAGCCGCCCTCGAAGCTTTATACCAGAAAACATGGTACAAATCACCTTTTCATAAAGAGCTTCGCAGGAACAGACCCCTCACCCTTGAGGACGCGCTCCACAAATCAAACATCTTCATCGCGGAAGAAGAAGAAGAAGCCGCCAAAGTTCGGCAGTATTCAGCGTCAAAGCCCGGCCAGACCTTGACCACCAAAGATAATTCAGAAACAAAAGTCCAGTCCGGCAAACCGCGTAGAGTAGTGAACCAGGCAGGACCGTCAAACCAAAAGTCAGGACGGCCACCGAAATCTTGGAACACATGGCATAAAGACGATGATACGCCGCTAAGTGAACGTTTTTGTGAGTATCACGAGCGATATGGGCATAGCATGGAGGAATGCTGACATCTGAGGGACTTTTTGCTTCAACAGTTCCGCAAGGGCGAGATCGACACCGCAGATTTGCCTAAACCGGGACCCCGGCGGCCGAACCCGCGACCAAGGAGCTGCTAGGACAGCCGACTCTGATGAAGAACAGGTTGCTCCCCCTAAACGAGACCGCGAAGCACCTAATAGAGAAACGAACGTACCCAAAACCAGGAAGAAGGTCAATATGATTATGGGAGCCCTCGAATAATGCAACTACTCCATCCGAGCCCTCAAAGAGTACAGCCGGCAAGCATCGAGCTCGCAACCCCAGACAACGGTCACAACCGTACCACTGCTATTCACCGACGCCGACCTGCGGGGAGTGCATATGCCTCATAACGATTGCCTCGTCGTGGAACTTCAGCTCGGAGACGTTGAAGTAAGCAGGATATTGATCGACACGGGGAGTTCGGTAAACGTCATATTCAAAGAAACACTCAAGAATATGGATTTTCCAGATTCCGAGATCAAGCCTTACATGGAATTATTGACCGGGTTCACCGGAGAGAATACAAGGACAGTAGGAACGGTGAAGATACCCATTTATGTCGGCGGATCAGCCCGAATGATCAAATTCTTGGTCCTCAGCGATTTTGGGAGCGCCATGGCTGTTCGACATGAAGGCCGTCGCCTCAACGTTCCATCAGTGCGTCAAGTTCCCGACCCCATCAGGGATTTTTACCCTCAAAGGAAGCCAGACCGCGTCCCGATTATGCCATCTCACCGAGTGCAAACTCAGTCTCGCACGGACATGCGTCATCAGCCCCTTCCAAGAAGATCGTGCGGCCGCAGTAAGCCAGTTCGGTCCACCCAAACAGAGCCAAGTCGACCAAGTCTGCATTGATCTGACAGATCCAGAAAAATGTGTCGGCATAAGGGCCGAACTCGACAACAATATTCGGGAAGCACTCATCAGTTTCCTCCAGAAGAACGTCTCCACATTCGCATGAAATATCAGCGACATGCCCGGAATCAATCCAGACATCACTTGCCACGAGCTAAATATCGATCCTACATACAAACCTATCAAAAAGAAGAGACGCAAGCTCGGACCCGAGAAAGCAAGAGTGGTTAACGATAAGGTCGAAAAATTGCTCAAAGCCGGTTCGATCACGGAGGTTCGATACCCGGACTGGCTAGCAAACCCGGTAGTCGTGAAGAAAAAGAATGGAAAGTGGAGGATCTGCGTCGAGTTCACCGACCTGAACAAAGCTTGTCCCAAAGATATTTCCCACTACCACACATAGATCGGTTGGTAGAGGCAACCGCCGGCAACGAACTGTTATCTTTCATGGATGCCTTCTCGGGGTATAACCAAATCCTAATGCATCCGGATGATCGGGAAAAGACTTCATTCATCACAGATCGAGGAATCTACTGTTATAAGGTCATGCCGTTCGGTCTCAAGAACGCGGGAGCCACATATCAAAGACTCGTGAACCGCATGTTCGCCAGTCAGCTCGGAAAAACGATGGAAGTATACATTGATGATATGCTGGTTAAATCCCTGTACGCTAAGGACCACATACCGCACCTGTCAACGTGTTTCGACATTCTGAACAAGTACATGATGAAACTCGATCCCGCCAAGTGCACCTTTGGCGTAACAGCGGGCGAGTTCCTGGGTTACATCGTCACCGAGCGCGGCATCGAGGCTAACCCAAAGCAAATATCTGCAGTTCTAGACCTACCTTCCCCGACTTCAAAAAGGGAAGTGCAAACACTTACAGGCCGAATCGCCGCGCTGAACAGATTGACGGATAAATGCCTGCCTTTCTACCAGTTGTTACGAGGTAACAAGTATCATACTTTGAGCGCCGAGTGCGAAGATGCCTTCAAGCAGCTGAAAACATATCTCTCGACTCCCCCCATCCTAGCTAAACCCGAGAACGGCGAGATGCTATTCTTATATATCGCAATTTCCGCATCGGCGGTTAGCAGTGTTCTAGTCCGCGAAGACAGGGGGGAACAGCGTCCCATATTCTATGTCAGCAAATTGCTAAGTGACGCTGAGGCCAGATACCTGACTTTAAAAAAATTGGCGCTTGCAGTGGTGATTTCCGCTAGGAAACTTCGGCCATATTTCCAGTCTCATTCAATCACAGTCTTGACCGACCAGCCGCTCCGAACCATTCTACACAGTCCAAGCCAATCAGGTCGCCTTGCGAAATGGGCCGTCGAACTAAGCGAGTACGATATAGAATACAAGAATCGAACCAGCGCGAAATCCCAAGTACTCGCCGATTTTCTGATCGAGCTCCCGAAAGAGTTCGTCGTCGAACAGCCGCCCCGCGAACTATGGATTCTGCATGTCGAAGGATCGTCATCACACCGGGGATCAGGTGTCGGAATCCGCCTAAAGTCTCCAAACGGCGAGATCCTCGAACAGTCGTTCCGCCTTGAGTTCCCAGCATCCAACAATGAGTCTGAGTACGAAGCTCTACTTGCCGGACTGCGATTGGCTAAAGAGCTCGGCGTACGACATCTTCACGCTTTCTGTGATTCGCAGCTCGTCGCAAGTCAGTTAAGTGGAGAATACACGACCAAAAACGAATGAATGGATGCATACCTAACAACGACTAAGGCACTCATCTCAAAGTTTGAGACGTTCGAACTCACCAAAATCCCTCGCGGCGATAACTCGTCTGCCGACGCGTTAGCCGCCCTAGCTTCCAATTCCGACCCGCATATGAAGAGAAAAATCCCGGTCGAGAGTATCTCAGAACCAAGCATCAAAACCGCACCGAAATGCAATGTTGCCACCCGACGACGGAACTATGACAAAAATCCGACCTCGTCAAATACGCAAAGCAGGAATCCAGCACGGGCAAACAAGAATGCCGAACAGGTTCTTAAGGAGAATGCCGAACAGGCTCTCGAGGATCTAGCCGCCGATCACGACTTCGAGCACATAACTGAAGGAATCCACAGCCCATCGACCAGTGAAAACCAGGAGAACGAGTCCACTGAGGATTGGACAGCCGAACTGCGAGAATACCTCCTCAACGGCAAAGTCCCTGAAGACAAATGGGCTGCACGTCGTCTTAAAGTCCGGGCTGCTCACTACACAATGCATAAAGATAAACTATACCGTTGGAGCGCATCCAGAGTACTCCTGGCCTGCGTCTCCAGGAACGATATAGTCGAAATCATGCGCGAAATCCACGAAGGGTCCGGTGGCAATCACTCGGGAGGTCGATCCCTTGCCCTGAAAATAAAAAAAGCCAGCTTTTTCTGGCCGACGATGAACGCGGACTGCGAGAAGTTTGGCATGAAATGCGATAAGTACCAGCGTCATGGTCCAATGATTAACGTGCCAACCGAGCTGCTACAAACCAGTACGGCGCCTTACCCTTTTATGCGGTGGGCCATGGACATCGTCGGCCCTTTATGCCGATCAATAAGTCAAAAACAGTATATCTTGAGTATGACTGACTACTTCACAAAATGGGTTGAGGCCGAAGCGTACTCGGAGATCACCGCACTGGACGTACAAAAATTCGTTTGGAAGTATATCATTTGCCGACACAGGGTCCCGCATGAAATCGTCATGGAAAACGAACCACAATTTATCGCTGGAACGTTCAATGATTGGTGCGCAAAGTTCAAAATTCGTCTTAGTTTCTCGATCCCGCAATATCCGCAAGGCAACGGTCAGGCCGAGGCAACCAACAAGACCATCCTGGACGGCATAAAGAAGCGTCTCGAGGCTAAGAAAGGCACCTGGGCGGACGAGCTCGATGGAGTCTTATGTTCGCACCGAACTACTCCCAGACGGTCGACGGGACAATCTCCCTTCTCTTTAGCATACGGACTTGAAGCCCTCTGTCCGGCAGAAGTGAGCATCCCAACATTAAAATACTTCGTGCTCCCCGAGAACCCCGATCTCAATGACCAGATGATGTTCAACAACCTCGATAACTTGGAAGAACATATATGCTTAGCTCTCCTCCGAATCCAGAACTACCAAAAGCTTGTTGCTCGCTACTACAACAAGAAAGTGTGAGGTCGGCATTTCGATGAAGGCGACCTCGTTCTGCGCAAGGTGTTCCATAACACCGAGGAACTAAACGCAGGCAAGCTGGGAACGAACTGGGAAGGTCCTTATCAGATAATGAGAATCGTCAAGCCCTGGGTTTACGAACTCATGCAACTCGAGGGAACACCGATCCCGCGATCATGGAACTCAGCCAACCTCAAACGATATTACTACTAGTCCCAGCTACCGCGAGCTCGGACTGTTCATTTTACCGCCATCAGCGAGCTAAAAAAAAAAAAAAAAAAACCAGTCCGGCTCCGGCTGAACTCACCCCTGTAAACTGAACTACGACTGGCTTGATCCCTTGCAAAAGGGTACGTAGGCAGCTCGATTTCGAGTCCAGCTACAAATCCAATAAAATCCATCTTTTTCACTAACTCCACATATCGACTCCCCGGCCAGGAGATCGAACTAAGTATTCCCCATGAATACAATCTCAAAAGCCGAGATCTGTCTCGCCCGCACCCCCATGGTGCCCACTATTCAAAGCCAGAACCCAATCCGCACTCACTCTTCCGAATAGCAATCAGCCAACCGCGATTCAAGCTCGGAGAGCCTCCTGAGTTCGTCCACATCGTCTAACATCACGAACTCCAAATCCAATGGAAACAAGCCGAACTCCCAACCGTTCGCAATAAAATATGAGAAAGGAAAATTCTAAGTAAAAGTCGCGATAAAGGAAAACCGTGCTCATTTCATTAAAACCCGAAAATTGCCGAACTAGACGGCAACAAATACAACGCCTAAAATCGGCGACCAAAACAAATCGTTAAGGTAAAACCCGAGCTACGCGGGCAAGATAGTCTTTACAACAACAAGAAAGAAAAGAAAAAGAAAACTAAGGGAAACTAAGGGAATCATTGGCGAGTGACGGACGCCGGACTCTTGAGACTTGCTGCCCGATCAGCCGAGATGGACTTGGAGTTTAAGCCAAACTGGTCCAAGCCCTCCGGAACTTGCGTCCCCGGCGGAAGCACAATCCTAGGGATGAGGTCGTCGTCACTCGGGAGGAGGAAGTCTTCGTTCTCGAACCGCGGAAGGGGGATGGCCTCGACCTCCTTTGTGCAGTTCTTGACTCCACGCCAGTACGTCTCCACGATGTGAGACGGAACGATCATGTTATGCTCCCTTCTGAGGAAGTCGCAAAAACCGACCAGAGCCGTCGCCTGGTTAAGCTTGAGGAACGGCGCCTTTCTGAGCTCGGACTTGTCCATGAAGTCCTTCATCTTGGCCAGCTTCCCATCATCTTTCTGCCCTTGGACTCGGCGTCTCGGTACCTCCGCCTCTCGAGTTCGCTCGTTTTGAACGACTTAGACGGAGCGTCCATATCCCCTTCCAGCTCGGCAGTCCGCTTCTCCAGAGCCCCGACCTTCTCCTTCAGGGCAGCGTTCTCCTTCTCCTTTTCGGTGAAGGCCAGCATAGCAGCCTCGTACCTTTCCTTTTTGTCCCGGTACGACGCTTCCAAAGACGCCCTCTCGGCAGCGACCTCAGCGTTGACTTTCCTCAGCCTCTCGACCTCAGAATCCTAGTCGCGGACGAGCTCGTTGGTATCACAGACGAACTGAAAATAGAGATCAAAGTCAGACACTTCAAAATAAAAAACGCCTAAGTATTCAAATCAGAGAGAAACTTACAGCGGAGGCGGATTTTGCGACCCGAGCGTAAGATTTGGGGCGGAAGAGGTCTTTAGTCTCAGGCATTGGAGACGAATCCGGGAAGATCTGCCTGAAGAGCTCGGCGCAGGCAGTTGCGTCGTCAAAAAAAGACCTCTCCTTATTATAGCTGAGACGGATCAAGAAAGATGACGAGTCAGAGGTCCGGCGCCTCTTGGATGACCTCGGGTTCCCGGTCTCGACCGCCGGATCCGGCGGAGGAATTTGAGAAGCGGTAGGCGAACCGCCGATGTCTCCACCGTGAAGGACCAGCGTCTCCTCACTCACAGCCGTCTCGGGGTCGCCACCCCTCTTCCGAGACAATTTCCTCGAAGACTTCCCTTTCTTCCTCCGGGCACGGTCGGCAATGGTGAGCTCATCTTCGTCCTGCTCACCAATCTCACCTTCTTCCATCTGAGGCTCAAAAACCGCCTCAGGAACGCCAGTCCCCACCGCTTTGACCTCCGGGTCTGTAACCGGGATCAAAGGATCAACTGGGCCGACCGGGACGTTGCCGACCTCGTTTCCATCTCCGGCTTCGATGCCATCATCGGCTTCGTTTGCGTCGAGGCCGGCGACGTCAATCGGGGCGTTGTCTTCTTCCTCATCAGCCCCGAAGTCCATCATTGGGATGTCCGACCTGTCGAATGCCATCCTCCGACTCTTCTTGCTGCCTTTCTTCGATTTCTTTTTCTTCGGTACCGGCCTCGACGAGCTGGGTTCAGTCTTAGTTTTGGCTACAAAAAAAAAAAAAAACAAACAGGTATGTCAGCCGTAATCCATACAGCTAAGTAATAACGACTTCAAAACGACCCGAAGAACTCATACCTCTATCCTGAGCTCATTTTATCCAACGATCGATCTTCTCCCGGTAAGCAAGGGGCCAACAGCGCTGTCCGACGAGACTTAGCTGCTTCGCTAGGTCGGACGTAAGGGAGCGTTGAATAAATCCTGGAATGTGGCAATCTGCATAAGCAAAAAAAATTTATTAGTACCGACCAAGAAACAGGGGAGTTAACCGTGAGATATGTACCAAAATCGACACTCCAGCCAGTCCGGAACGTGCTCTCCGGATTCTCAGCAGATAACGAATCGACGCGAACAAAGAAGTAACTTTGGTCCCAGTTAGGAAATTTGCTAGCCTTGTTCCCCGTAACCAAGTCGAACTTCGGGTTGCAATTCACCGACAAAAACCAGCTTTTGGCCGACGAGACCTTCATGATGAAAAGCTCCTCGAACTGGGCCACATTGATATGAGCACGGATGTCGCGCCCGAGTTGGAGAATCCCGACGAAGTTAACTATCGACGCCGGCTGGAGTTGCGATATCGCGCAGCCGCGCCGATTACAGTAAGCGAACAGCAGGCGCGGTAGAGGGAAAGTCAATCCGGCCTCCCGGAAATACGCCTCGTAGACGCAAATAAAGTCCTCAGGAGCATCCCAAGGGCGTTCTTCCGGCTCGGGAATCTGGATTATGATTCTGGGAGGGGCTCCACCGATCAGCATCGCAGCCCAAACTGTCTCCGGGGACCACAAGGTGGACTTCACTGGAGCGCATACGCATGGCCGATCTACGATCGGCATCATGTCGTCGTCGTTCGGATCCTGCGTTCCTCCATCACCGACCTCACGCAGTAGAGCATCCTCATCCGTCTTCACGTCAGGCTCCCGTCCCGGGACCAAGTCAGTGGGGACTTGGCCCTCGGGCTCACGGAGATTTTGATCCATCCGTTCTGGAGCCCGAATCAGAACTCGGCTATTAGAGCCGACCTCGACGACCCGGGAATTCTTCCGAACCAAAGAAGCGTTCGAAGAATGCTCTGTAGATCCCGAGCTCGAGATGTCAGTGGAAGTTTCCTCCCTACGGTGTTCGGGAAGAATGGCGGCCTCGGAATTGGAAGAAGAGTCGGAAGACATTGTCGGAGAGCTCGAGAAAATAACCGTCAACGAGAGAGCACGGCTGACGGCTACCGGAAATTCTAGAGAGAGAAAGTAGAAAATTTAGAGAGAAGGGAGAGCAATACCTTGGCAGTAGGAGCGAAAGTGAGAAATGGGGAGAGCTGAGCCCTATTTATAGAAGAAGAGCGAGTCATTGCGACTTCTTGAGTTCCGCGCCTCGTAACGTCTCGATTTCCCGCCTAAACCGACGCAGATTTTCAGTTCCCCACAAGCGAAAATACTTAAATACCCTTGCTGAAACACCAGAGGAATGAAGAAGGGTGTAAGTCGAGAACTCAACGTCATCGACCTTGGTCATCAACCGATCTTGCTTCAATTCGGCAAAAGTCAGTCAGGTCCATTTACCGAACTGGGGGGGGGACATACTGTTGGTGGTACGCTCCGCTCCCCAGTTCGGACCAGTTAAAGACCGAGACCGGCCCAATCGATCCCGGTTTACGACGGTCTTAGCCGAAATAGGCCTGACCTGACAGCACGGCCCATAAGAGAAAAGCCCAGCGACAAGAAGCGGTGAGAGATGAACGAGAAGCCCTAGAACATCTCTTCGTTTATGTATTATAAATAGTAGAATTGTTACTGTAGAATGAATCTTTTTCGGACCCGGAGAATAGAGACCTGAATATTGTATCGAGTTCGTCGAGAGACCTCCGAACTAAACGAACTGTAATTGAGAACTTAATAAAATACAATCAATTTAACCTTCCGAACTCGAATTACCGAACCGACCCCAGATAGTTGAGAACCATAATCAACAGCAGATAGGTATATTTTGTGTACTCTTGAATGTCTTCGACCTTTTTGCTTTCATTCTTCTTTTTGATAATCCAAGTTAATTTTTTGTTCTTTTCAATCGTGAAGATTGCTTTATCGACCCTTTTAGTAATGTACTTAAAAAGATATTTAATTTCTTTTAATAATTTCCACATTGTATGGATGATGTAACGATTGTATCGCCGTTCGTTTAGTTTCCTTGCCGCAACTGCAATCTGAGTAGAAGACAAAAATCTCAACTGCAATAAAAAGTCGACACAAAATGAGGAATTTCTCTTAAAATTAATAAATAATTGTTACCGCACAATGATAATTTTTATATAAAGAGACGAAACCAGTTTTCATGTTTTTTATCCAAATATATTGATATCTAGTAATATATGTTTTAGAATAGCGTAACAAAATTATTCAACTTTTTAAGATATTAAAACAACATATTTATAGCATTTGATCATCCGAGAAAACTAAGACCTAAAACAATTTAATCAAAGACAACAATGGAATTGATATTCAAAAAAAAAAAAGATTTCACTTTGAGTTGTTATGCACTGCTAGCCCTGAGCATAAAACCCGCACCCAAAAAATTAATCCGAAACCGACCCGAAAATTCGGATTCGGATCGGGTTCGGGTTGAGCAAAAAAACCGAATGGTTATTGATGTTGAATTACTTCGGTTTATCGATTTGATTCGGATTAATTGATGATAACCGAATTAAACCCGACATAAAACAAAACCTGTTTTTTCATTTAGAGCGTCTCTTCTTCTCCTCTTTCACGACAACTTTCCCCAATCTCAAAGTCGATTTAGGGCAAAAAATCCTCAAAAATCAACCTGGATTCATCTAATTTCAAAAACCCTTTCTCTCCAATCTCTGAGTCATCGAGAATTCGATCTCAGGTAAGAACTCTATTCCTTTTTTTTGTCGATTTTACTTGTAAACAGGTTGTCGATTTCATATTTGTTTTCGATTTAGGGTTTTTTCTGATTTATATTTCGTTTTTCATAGCTTTTAGTTTCGATTTTGGTTGTTTATAGCTTCGATTTGGATGTTAGATGTAGGGAGAGTTTATAGTTTTGATTTTGGGTTTAGATTTCTCTCCATCTCTTTGGAATTTCTCTATAATATTTTGGGTTTAGCTTCGACATGGTTTAGATTTCTCTCCATCTCTTTCTTCTTATTTGAGATTCTTGTGAAGCTGAAAAACCATGTCGCTGTCTTGTCTTCTTCATACACTTTGATCAAAGCATTGCTGTGGTTAAGTCACACGATTTGTTTGCAAAGTTATCTTGAACTCTTGTGTCTCACCTAAACTCTGCTTTGTATTTGTAGATGGATTCATCATCAGAACCAACCCCTACGAACACAGATGCAGCAAACACTCACGTTCCTTATGAAGATCTTGATGATGATGATATTGAAACACCTGCGAGTCGAGGAAAAAGAAAACAAACCGGTGAAGGCTCTGCTTCTCAGCAACCAAAGCAGATGAAGCTTCTTGATCCAAGGTCTGATGTGTGGAAGCATTACACGAGGACCAAAGAAGACAGAGACAGGTGCATATGCAACTACTGTCGGCGGTTGTATAGGTGTCCAACAACATCAGGGACCACAAATTTGAGGAACCATCTTGGAATATGCAAGCATTTCCTCGCATGGAGAGAGGGTCAACAACAAAGCAATGGCAAGACTCAGAGTGTACTGAATCAGGGTGGTGGCCTGGGTGTAGCAAAAGTGTCCGAGAAAGTTTTTAGGGAAGCAACAGATGAGATGATTGTTCTTGCGGAGCTGCCACTTAGCTTTGTGGATAGCATAGCTTGGAAGCATTTCTGCGATAAATGCAGGCTCTACGACCCTCACTCTCGGAGGACTGCTACCAGAAACATTTGCGGGATGTATGTGGCTAAGAAAAAAGCATTGAGGGATGTCATTAGAGCCAACAAGCATCGTGTGTCTCTAACAACTGACATATGGGTTGCTCAGCCTACAGGTATGGATGTCAGGTTTCTTTTCTTTTAGTGTTCGTTTAGGATTTTTACCACTCTATTTATATGTTCGTTTTTTATTTGTTAACTCTGGTTTCTTTATTTTTTTCTTTATTTAACAGGGGCTAGTTATATGGTGATCACTATTCACTTTGTGGACATGTTTTGGAGGCTAAAGAAGTACATCATCGGCTTTAAACAAAGGTAAGACTATATCAACTGTTCTCTTGGACTGTCTTGCTGAATGGGGAATAGATAAGGTGTTTAGCATCACTGTTGACAATGCAACAGCGAACGGTTCTGCTATAAGTAGATTTCATAGGGAATTTGGGTTAAGAAATCTGGAAGCATTTGTGCTCGGTGGTGATTATTTCCACGTAAGGTGTTGTGCTCATATCATTAATTTGATTGTGCAAGATGGTTTGAAAAAATAGAGTCAAGTGTTAATGCAATTCGCAATGCTATCTGTTATGTTAGATCAAAAACAACTAGGCAGAGTTCATTTGAACTAAGAGTAGACTCTGGAAAGCTGAAAAGGGGTAGTTTGCCATTGGATGTTAAAACAAGGTGGAATTCTACTTACATAATGTTGCATAAGGCGTCGAAGTACAGACATAGAGGATAAGCTGTATCTTGATCATTTTACTGAGTTAGAAGATGGGAAAGTAATAGTTGGACCTCCTTCTGTAATTGACTGGGATAATGTTGAGAGGTTGAACCGTTTTTTAGTCGTCTTCTATGAGTCTACTCTTCAGGTATCAGCTTCAACCACTCTGAACTCTTACAAATGCTATGGGGAAATAGTCACCATCGAGAAAACCTTGATGAACCTTACCACAAGTGCAGACGCAGAAATAAGAACAAAGGCTGACGCAATGCTGCTCAAGTTCGACAAGTATTGGGATGGGATGAAGGGTTTAAACAAAATGCTAATCATAGCATCAGTATTGGATCCTAGAAAAAAATGGATTTAGCTAACATGTGTTTTGCGAGGCTATATGGTGAGAACAGCAAAGACGCACAAGAACTCAATGCCTCAGTCCTAGTGGTTCTGCGAGCACTATTTGATGAGTACTCCTCTAGATTCTCTTCAACTCCAAACTCGCAGTCCTCACAGTCTAACCAGGCACAATCATCAGAGCATTCACAAGGTTTAAGAGAGGAAGTGATAGATGATGATTTGGGATTGGGATATGAGAGGATGGATTCTATCTACAAAGCAAAGGTTGCAGAAACAAGAGTCAATGATACAAGGGACGAGTTAGATAAATATCTTAAGGAGGGTGTTGAGGTCGCGAACACATTACCTGGTGTTGAGTATGACGTGCTTGACTGGTGGAGAACAAACTGTTCCAGGTTTCCTATACTTTCCCAAATGGCAAAGGATGTTTTGGCAATGCAGGTCTCCTCTGTGGCATCTGAGAGTGCTTTTAGCACTTGTGGACGCATCATAACTCCAGCTCGAAGCTGTCTTACTCATTATATGGTGGAGGTGCTGATGTGTACGGAGCAATGGATGAAGGAGGAAATTCGGTGTAAAAGTGAAAGTGGCTTGGTTACAGTGGAGCAAATCGCTTCTGAATATGAATTTTTGGACAACCTTATGAGAGGTATGTTATGGTTTTGGCTTGTTTATTTATATTTTTATATCATTTCACTTGTTCTAACTTCAACTTCTCTTAATTCTTTGTTTAGAGTTTGATGATCCAATAAGTGTGGAAGATTGAATCTCACCCTATTAATGACTTCAACAATCGACAATGGGTAAGTAGTATCAAAATATTGAATTTGGTTTTGTTTTGTTATATCATTTGTATTGGTTTCTAATTTTATTTAGAGATCGGTTTTGTCGTTTCAGATGCATATTTGATTTGCTATGAAGTTCACACTTTTTGGAGGCTGGAGTTATGCACTATCTTAGTTCCTGCTTATTCTCTTTGTCATTTTGACCTTTTAGTATGAACTAAGATGGTTTGGACTTTGATGGTTTGGATTTTTATTTTTAAACTAAGTATGAACTAAGATGGTTTGGAGTTTGATCTTTTAGTATGAACTAAGATGGTTGGAGTTTGAATATTGTGAGGCATTGTTACGTTTGATCCATTTTTTGCTATTTTTGTTTAGTTTTATTTGTTATTGCAATTTCGGTTTTTGTAGAATTTTTTCGGGTTTTCGGGTTTTTCGGATTTAACTAACCCGATTTATCCGATTTCAAATTGTTTCGGTTTATTTCGGTTTTTATTTGCTAAATCCGATCCGATCCGATCCGAACCGAATTTTCTGAAATAACCGAATGGTTTATAAAGTTCAAATCCGAAAATCCGATTACCCGGAAAACCCGATCCAAACCCGATCGGGTATCCGAATGCCCAGGGCTAGGTCCCTCCTCCGGCGACGGTGTGCCACCACGCGCGCCGGAGAAGGAGATCGGAGCAGATGAAGGCATCGACAAGAAGAAATAATTTCAGATCTAAAACTTTCGGGAGAGAAAAGGAGGAGAGAGAATCCCTCTTTTTCCTTCCAACTTCATCTTCTCTTCTTCAAACTTCAACTTCACCTTTTCTTTAAATTTATGATTCTTCTCTTCCAAGATCTCAAGCTCATTTTGGTGTTCAGACTCTAGGTTATTGGTCAACTGGAGACTTTAGCTGAGACACTATCTCTGTTGGAGATTGTGTGTAAGGGTCAAATTTCACAAATCAGATTTCACCAACAAAGCCCACATTATTGGAAATAGATAGCTAAGCATCATTAAGAATGTATGTTTTTTTGTAGGAAAACTCACAATCTCTGTAAAAAAAAATATCTCATCAATTTAGCCCTTAAGATCTAATCATGAGCTAGCAAAATACAATAATAAAATTTCATATTAAAGGTTATATATGAACAAATATTGTACATTTTTTAAAAGATATCGACATTTATATATCTTTTTGTAATGTTCATAGGTTTTTTTGCTAAAAAAAGTTATTAATTTAGTTTAAAATAATTAGTAATTTATTAGGGAAATTATATTTTAAAATTTTGTTAAAATTTTATTTCGAAATTGAAACTGATAAAAAATTATTTGTGGTCTACAATGTCAAAAACAATTGAATAAGTTGACTTTGTTATCAATTCATATTTAATAAAAGATTTTGTAGAAAAACAATTCCAACATTCACAACAGGCAACATTCAAGGCAACATTCAATGATACGTTATGCGTTAGTTGAAAGTACTCACTCTCCCCCAACTCCCAACATTAGCAACATTGAGATTGTTAACCTCCCATTCTGACTTTCCTTCCCCTTTCCTTGATTGAAGATTATTTCATCACAAAGTCTGACCATAAAAGATTTTGTAGAAAAATATGCAAGAAACTGTTTATAAAATTGGGTTTTAGTTTAATTTCTTTAATTTTTTTATTTTGGTTTTTTAAAAAATTATGAAAAAAACACCATCTAATTTTTTTAAAAAAAAAGACGAGAAACTTTGATGTTAATTTATACTTTCTTGTCTTTAAAGCAAATATACATCTTCTCAAAACTCTTCCTTACGAATCTTCCTTATGAGACAAAGAAATTTATAATAATAAAAAAAGCTTATAAATAGTAACAGGTACAATCGATCTTTACTCGTATTCCTTGCTTTTTGGAAGTGTTTTCATCTCAAATAATCTACAATGCTTATGCTTAGATTCATCACTCAAACTATGACTACATGAATTGCTTATGGGACCATCTTATATTCTCTTATGTCATACTTAGCAAGTGGATTTGTCCAAACAAAATTTTAAAGAGAACGTTGCAGCTGTATCTGCAGCTAATATCCTAACTAACTAAAACGTTGCAGCTATATCTGCAAATCCTTAAACTGAATGTTTACAAATACAACCAAATAATCTCGTAGCTGTTTAGACTCTTATTAAAATACTCAAATTGAGAGAAGTCATCTCAGGATTAGCTTTTATGTCGTAATGCTAAAAGTTGAAAATAACAACAGATTAGGAGGTTTTTAGGGTTCATACGAATGTATACTCATTTCTTTTTACGGAAATATTCCATTATGAACATTAGCTAATCTAAAATTCGTAGATTTATTGTTAACCACTCGTCTCATAGTAGGAGTTGCTTGTGGACCATCTTCACTATATTCTCTGCTTTCGTACTTTGCAGATGGAAATTTATTCCAATAAAATTTAAGTGTAATGGTGATCAATCAATATGTACATTTTAGCCTTTTGCAATGTGTAATTAAACCTTCACAAATGACAATTTTTTTTCTTCAGAGATTCAAATAAGTCTGTATTTATCGTTCATTAAGAAACAGCTCTTGCTAATACCCAACAATTTACACTGGAAAAACAAATTATTGGATTAGTTTATTATCCATATTAC